>NC_064408.1:43692500-43812500 GCF_023375975.1 Astyanax mexicanus | reverse complement strand
ACACTTGCATTTTCAGATTATTAAACAAACTTTAATATCAGACAAAGATAACCTTCAGTCTCACTACTAGCCACAACCAGACTGTAAGGTGTTTTGAAAGGTGTGTCTCATTACATATAACGTACACACAAAAAGCTCAGGTGAACTTGGGTTCTGCAGCAGGACAATGACCTGAAACACACAAAAAAAATCCAAGAAAAAAGTGTAAACTAAATGAAGGTTTTGGGGTGGCCTAACCTAAATCAGATTAATATGAGACCAGGTTGGTCTCCCATAATGAATGAAATTGACATTTAAAACTGCTATTTATATTTTCTTATGTTATCTTTGTCTTATATTTAAAATGTGTTTGTTAATCTGAAATGTATAAGTATGATAAAAAGAACAAAACAAATATGTAGGGGCAATTCCTTTTTCCACCATACAATCTCTTCCAATAATTAGGGTGATTAAGTAGGGGGGGGTGTTGGTGGTGATGGATTATGGAGTGAGGTGTGTGTGCTCGGACAGTGAGACTGCACTGTGATTGTTGATTGCTGACTATGGGACTGACGCTGTCTACTGCTCTCACTGAGGCGGCTCAGGGATTATGTCACACGCAGCGCCGTGCGCAGTGCCCTAGTGCCTGTAGACTTAATGGTCCAATGAAGGTAATTTAAAAACCAGGACGCCCGGGACAGGACGTGAAATACGGACATGTCCCGGGAAATACGGACGTTTGGTCATTAAGTATATTTTGCTACGTTAAGGTGCACCAGTTGCTAATATGGTGCATTCTATTGCACACACATACATTTTATAATCTCCACAGAAAAGCACTAAACAATAGACCACAGAACACACTGGATCAGCGGCACATGATACTTAAGCTATGTTCACATTACCAGGTGCCTCAAATCAGAATTTTTGCTCAATGTGGCTCAGATCTCATTTTTTTTAAGGCTGTGTGAATGTGCCAAATTTGATTTTTTTATATCAGATTTTAGTCACTTTCATATGTGGTCCTAAATCGGATACGTATCCAATTTATGGACATGTGACATGAATGTGAAAGGTCAAATCAGAATTTTTGCTTTTTGCTTTTACGCATGAGCTTCGTGCCTCTCTCTCATACTCAAACTTTTCTTGATGCAGCTGCAAAAACAGCAAAAGCAAACCACCTGACCTTTTTTCTCCTCCTCGACCTGAGCATGAACTTCAGACCAGCTGTTTGCTCTCACTCCAGCAAAAGATGCTCCATATATGAGCTTTTAAAGCTTCCATTTCCTTTTATAAAGCTACAAGTCTCTCAAATATGCCATTTTTTATTGTTTGTGAAGAAAGCGACATTTATATATGTATCAATGTGCGCATGTGAGGTGTTTCAGGGACAGATTTCTTCAAATGATACACAGATACAGATCACTTACATTTGTGAATTTGAACAGTCAAGATAGACAAATCCGATCTGAGCAAAATTTGGATTTGAGCAATGTGACTTGTAATATAAAGCATCTCCTAAAGGGGTATAAAGCTCCCTCATTGTTAGTGTACTTGTAAACCTCCCTAATATTCTTGTGGCTGACTGCAATCAAATCAACAGATAAATGTAATAGAGGCTGCCAATGAATTTCCTCAATTTCAGAAGAAGTTCTGAATTCTGAAGATATCTAGCAAGTATCTACATACACGCACAAGCTATGCATTTACAGGGCTTTAAAACTGTCAGATTTTATACAAGAACACTTATGCCACGGCTGTCTGGCCTAGGGCTGAGTTTAATGACTCTATGTGTGGTAATGATTACCAGCAGAGGCTGTCACTGGACCGGGGTGTGACTTTGCATAAAATTTCTACACAGTTTTACCTCAAGCCGTTCCACAGGTGATTTCACCTGGATCAGAGAAGCTGGAAATGAATGAATTCTCAAGGAAGTTTTCAAAAATCAATATTATCATTATAAAGGCATCTACAGGCTTAACCAAAGGCTTAAGATGCTCTTTTGTTCTTTTGACAAAAACATGTTATTGATGCCTAATTATTAGAGATCACTGCATTAAGGTGAGTGAATGACACTAAATACAAAACGATTATAGACATACAGACATTTATACCAATTAGAATAATGGGTCTATTAATACAGTCCACTGTGATAATAATCAGGGCTGGATTGAACAAAAAAAATCAGCCCTGGACATTATTTCTAGACCAGCTCCCTAAAAAAAAAAAATACAGAAAAAGTGAAAACACCCATTTTCATCCAGCAGCCCCCCTGCATGTTTCACATGTGACTTCTACTATATTTTAAAAGTAGAATACACATTACAATGATCATGGCATACAAAAGTATTCACAGCCCTTGAACTATTTCACATTTGGTCACCTTACAACCACAAAATTAAATGTATTTTATTGAGATTGCGTGTTCTTTGAAGGCATTAGTGGTTTGCTAGAGAATATTATTGAACTAACAGCATTATGAAAACCAAACAACTCACCAGACAGGTCAGGCATATAATTGTTGAGAAGTTTAAAGCAGGGTTAGGTTATATAAACATATCCCAAGCTTTGAGCATCCCAAGGAGCACTGTTCAATCCATCATCCAAAAATGGAAAGCCTACCAAGACATGGCCATTCACCCAAACTGACAAATCGAGCAATGAGAGCACCGGTTAGAGAAGCAGCCAAGAGGCCCATGATCACTCTGGAGGAGCTGCAGAAATAGGAGATGGGAGAATTTGTCCATAGGACAACTATAAGTGATGAACTCCACAAATCTGGCCTGAAAAAGAAAACCACTGTTGAAAGAAAGCCAGATCACTGCAACAATCTGTGCCCCATTCATAAAATACTACACCATCTACGTGAATTAAGAGAAAGGCCATTGAAGAACGTAAGGCATATTTAAAAGAGAATAATGTGTGCTTCAAATATAGTTCATCACATATTCTCAACAAACTGAATTTGATAAGAAAATCTGGTCACTAGAGTAAAAAAAAAAAAAACTCAAACCACTCTGATTGTTTGCATTTCAAAGTTTTAATTATGCAGAATGCAGCAAAATGATCCTGTAAGCCAACTCTTACACTCAAAATCTAAATTGCAATCTAGGTTATGAAGCAGCATTAGAAATCCACTTAGTTCAGGTGTACACTTAAAGTGGGTACCAGCCCAGAAAGAAACACAGAAAACAGAAAATAGAAGACAGAAAAACAGACTTCAATGACTTATAATTAAGTGATCATGGCCTTTAAAATAGTGCCATGAACATTTGATGACCTTTAAATCATGTGCGTTACACAAAACACTTCTTCAGTGCTTTAATATCTACCTACATATGCTGAAGTATAAAATAAAATTGAAATAATGGCTAGTTTGGAAATGTCATTTGTTCTTTACAGCACTGCCAAATAGAAGTATTTCACAGGCAAAACAAATATAGTATGAAATAATTGAACAGATGTAACATTCAGTACAACCACATTCAGTATGTGTCTACACTGGCAAGTAACAGCAATTCCCAGTTTTTTTTTTTTTTCAAATAATAAATAAACGAACATCAGTGCATTACGACCATTATTTTTTTCTGTAACAGGGTATCCAACATTTAAAAAACCTTTATTCAAATACAGCATATGACCAAAAGTATGTGAAAACAGTTCAGCTATTTTAGCCACATTTATAGCTATGTGTATGAAATTAAGCATGCAGCTGTTCTGTTTACTATAAGACACACCAGGTCTTTCTGTAAGGGCTTAACTGTAAGAGCTGTTACCCTGATGTGGAACAGCTCAGCTGTGAAGCTCTGGGTCACAATTTTTTTTTCTTTAATCCTATTATTAATATGAGAATTCGGTAATGAACAATCATCTGTCTAGCAAAAGTCCGGATCCATTGAAGATATTTTTTTTTTTCAGCCAACACCAGTGAGCAACCCCACTAATGCTTGTAGATGATAGGAAGTGTATCATCACTGCAAAAATTCCAACATCTGTTGTGAAACTTTCACAGAAGAAAAGTGGCTGTGTGGACAAATCCCTATTCAGAATGACATACCTTTGGCCACATCCTATAAAGAAGTAGTGCAAACATTTGTCTAAATGCTGGAGTTTCTTTTTTTTTTTTTTTTTACAACATTGAGATTGAGATCTGAAAATTCATACATCGGTTATCAGTTATTGAGAATCTATGGAAATGAACAATTACAGTTTTACCGTCAAAAGCTTCTTTTTTTTAAAGAAAATAAATAAGTACATAAGAATAACGCATTTGAACATTGCATTAAAATAGTGCATTAAAAGTGGATTATTGCACAAAAAAAAATATTAACTACATGCACTCAACTGGCCACTTTATTAGGTACACTTTGCTAGTACCGGATTGAACCCTCTTTTGTCTTTAGAACTGCCTTAATCCTTCATTGCATAGATTTAACAAGGTACTGGAAACATTCCTCCGAGATTCTGGTCCATATTGTCATGATATCATCACGCAGCTGCTGCAGATTTGTCGGCTGCACATCTCCTGATTTGAATCTCCTGTTCAACTACATCCCAAAGCTGCTCTATTGGATTGAGATCTGGTGACTGTGGAGGCCATTCCAGTAGAGTGAACTTATTATTGTGTTCTTAGCTGCAGTCTTCTGCTGCTGTAGCTCATCCTCCTCAAAGTTGGACGTGTTGTCGTTCAGAGATGCTCTTCTGCAGACCTCTGTTGTAACGAGTGCTTATTTGACTTACTGTTGCCGTTCTATCAGCTCAAACCAGTCTGGCCATTCTCCTCTGACCTCCTCAGAAATGGTGGTGAGTGAAAATCCCAGTAGATCAGCAGCTTTTGAAATACTCAGACCAGCCCGTCTGGCACCAACAATCATGTCACGTTCAATGTCACTTAAATCACCTTTCTTCCCCATTCTGATGCTCGGTTTCAAATGCAGCAGATCGTCTTGACCATTTCTACATGCCTAAATGCACTGAGTTGCTGCCACATGATTGGCTGATTCGACATTTGCGTTAAATGAGCTGTTAGACAGGTGTACCTAATAAAATGGCCGGTGAATGTATATAATTATGTGTACAAATGTCCTAATATCTGCAAAATACACCTATAGGCTACATTCACACAGCAGGTAAAAGTATTAATAATTTCATTTCTCATTTGGGCCACTTCAGTATGTAGTACTGAAACCTGGAACATATCCAATATGCAGTAATGCATAGAAATTATGGAAGAGAGTAGCCTGGAAAATGCCTGACAGAGGTAAATGAGGATTTCACTGGTGCAATAATGAAAAAGCAGCCACTCAGTGATTTCAATGAAATGGCTGGACACAGCCACAAGACCAGGCTACAGCATCAAAGGAAAATAAAAAGCTTTAAAAATACATTTAAGGATAGGACACAGATAACGTGCCATTTTTACAACAAGTTCAAATCATTTCTACATGATAAGACCAGCCTGAACTTTTATCCAATGATCTTGAACATGTATCCAATGATCCTGGAATGTTGCTCTTTTGTGCATGCACATTAGTTACACAGGGGAGAGTTCAAATGAATGTCAGTTCAAATACAATTTAGAAAACAGTGTGAACAGTCTAAAATAAATATAAGATTTGGTGAGGAAAATCAGATTTTGGTTACTTTTCACCTGCTGTGTGAATATATAGCCCAAGACAAAGGAATGTATTTGTTTGTGTGTAAATACAGCATTTTGCTTCTACTCAACTGGCCACATTATTACATCATGTGTAACATATATAACAATAAATGCCCTATAAAAATGATCACTCAAAATGATCACTTATGTGCAAACAAAAAATGAAAAAAGTATTATGAAATGTCAAAATTTAATATTCTTTTACGTGAGCTGTGATAATTAACTGTGCACCGGAAATCTACTTTATTGAACTGAGCGGTGAATGCATTGAATAACTGGTTAAACACAGATTATAGAAGTTTTGTTACTCTGTGAGATGCTCCTTGATGTTACAGGCCTCTCTCAGCTCCTCCAGGTGTTCAAAAGCAGCCCAGATAAACTGTCTGAACAGGCGGTCCACGTAGCCCTCGCTTTTAGGAAAGAGACCCTCCAGAAAGCCGATGTGTCCTCCGTGAGCGGTCACCAACAGAGCCACGTTGGGCATTCTTTGAACGAGACCTACCGGTAATGCTGGAAAGAGAGTCAGATAGGAATATATATAATTAATGTGCGCTTAACTGAGCCCAACACACATTGTTCTTTTAAATTTACTCAAATACTGTAGCTCTGTATTTTGCCTACCAGAATTTTTTACTAAAATTTTACTTTGTGCTGTAGAACATAACTTCATAAAAAAATAAAATAATAATATATATATATATATATATATATATATATATATATATATATATATATATATATATATATATATATATGTGTCATCAGCATGGCAGTGGCTTGCTTTTCACATGGTCCCTCTTTACAGTTAGAATGGCGGTGGTATTCCAATTAATTTCAAATCGGATTATAAGGCGCACTATCAATTAACTAGTCTATTTTTATACATAAGACGCACCGAATTATAAGGTGCATTTTAAGACACTACTATGGAACAGGGGTGTCAACTTGTTTTCCTTCTAATTCAGCAGGTCTTACCGCTGGGTGGGGAAACCTGTAAAGCTAAGCTGAGTAAACAAAATAATAATAATAATAATAATATGCTTTTAAAGGTAAATGACCGCTGAATGTTAATCTACACACATTTCTCTCATGAAAATTGTTTATTAGGGTGAGTAAAGCACTTCTGCTTATTTACAGCAAGTTTAGAGTCCAAATTTCCATTATGGTTGGTTGCAGCAGCATCAGCATCAGCAGCTAACCGCTAGTGCAAGCCATGGTTAGTGGCTAATGCCGTTTGTCAGCACTACACTGAGGAACTCTGAGTGTTTGGGTAAGCCAGGGCTATATTAGCTATGTCCCACGTAACTTGTTTTCACACGATAAACGTGCAGACTACAGTCCGATTTACTCCCCTTTGAACAGCGAAAGGGCTAGCGCTCAGCACAAATAGCAGCTAATACTGCTCCAGCAGTGCTAGCCAGGGTTAGCAGCAGGCTACAGGTCAATAATACTCACCTCTGGCAAAAGAACTAGCGCTTAGCAGCTACTGCTAATACTGCTCCAGTCTTTGTACTAGGGAACTAAATTGAAACTACTGTATAACGCCGTACTTTAGCAGAGTGGATTTACCACTCCGCAATACCTGGCTAGGAAAATTCATAAATAATAAAATATTGCGCACTGGACTATAAGGTGCTCTGACAATTTTTGGAAAATTTTAAGGATTGTGCGCATTTCAGTGAAGAAATTCCTAGCAGAAAAGAGGAAGTATGTGTACTGCATTGTATAAAACAGATGTTAGTGACTTATCAAAGCTGTGGAACTAATATTTAGAAATATACATTAATTGGACTAAAATTGATTTAGTAAAGTATGGTATAATTGCAACCAATACATGTCCCTAATAACCAGTCATGAATATAGAAAATACACAATCAAACAAACTGAAAACAGCTTAGTTCATAAAATAAAGCACTCAATCTCAGTTAAAGGACAAATGTATTCACTTTCATTACTCAGGCATTAGTATATATACTGAGGTTTAAAATACTGTTAAAGTTGAAATGTCAACACAAGCTTTTTTCTCAAGTAGAAATGTAAACATGCCACAGGAGCCTTTAGTGCACTACCCCCCCCTGCCTAAAACACATTTTTCTAAAAGCCATGATGACTATAATGTTATATAAAAATGTTAAATATTGAAAAATGTGGGATGCACTTGGCTTTTTGTTTCAGCTGCTCATTGTATGCCCATTGAAAATGATTTTGGTATTTGCATTTTAGTACAAAACAAATATAGTAAAGAAGCTTATGTGGGAGATTTCACTTGAGTTCTTTTAAGTCTCTGCACGGATCACCTTAATACTAGTCTACATACGTCTGCTATGCTTTTGCTGGAGTGGGGGCGTAACGCGTGCAGGTGTGATGGATCGTGTATGAATCAAATTTGAGAGTTAGAATGGTATATGTTTATACTTCTTATCCAACCACAAGCTGGATGGAGGGATTTATCTGGATGTTTTTTTTTAATGATAAAGGGAGCTAAAGCTGAGCTGAAAGTAAATAGGAGTAAATGAGGATACTTTTAAAATGTGAGGAGTAGAATTTGTGGATATGTGGGGGTCTCACCGTGTTTTGGGGAAAAGGGGTCATCAGCAGCGTTTAAACACAGAACAGGTACTTTAGTCTGCTGCAATTTGTACACAGGGCTGGCATCTTTGTAATAGTCAACACAGGTCTTGTAGCCATTTATCGGAGATCTGAAGCGCTCATCAAACTCCCGAATTGTACGAGCCTAAAGAGACAAAGGGAGAAGAGAAAAAGAAGGAGGGATTGAGGGAGTAATTAAAAAACGAAAGACTTAATAATGAACAAATATATATGAATTAATATAAAGATAAAAACACTAATGTGTTTATACATGCATCTGTGAATGTTTAATGTGAAAAGGCTTTAGGCCTCTTTCACACTTGCTCAGTAACTCAGTTCCTTGTCCGGTTCAGGACGTTCTCCAGTCTTGACACTGCCACCTGCCTAGTATAAAGTCTGAGTAATGATTTTCAGTCCGTGTGTCAAAAAACAGGAAAATTCACAGAGCATCATGCTGTGAATCCAGCACGCAGTGCAAAGGCACTGTTCACCTGCATAAACCATAGAGGAACATTTCCTGTTGTGTTAAACTCAGAGCATCATCTCCAATTCCCTGTTTAAATACAACATGGAAAATTTAAATTCCCCCATCCAGTCTAAGGGCTTTTAAAACTAACCATAAGTAGCCACTATTTTAGAACTAGTAAAAATGAAAAACTGTAGTGAATACCTTCAACACGTGATCCACATCAATCGCCTTCTCCAGGATCTTTCGGTGTCTGAGATTAAAGTGGTACAGAAACATAACATAACGTCCCAGTGATGTTAGTTCTACTGATTTACAATTCATTAAAGAAGCACTATGTCTAAATAAATTAACTAAGCTCAATCTATCATACAATAAATGAAATATCCATAAAGCAAACACGTAATAACAGGCTAAATAGCAAGTTTTCTGATCAGTCGATGTCAGACTGTGTATTAGAAAGAAACTAACCTCTTGACAGCAAGGCATAAGTTGATGGCGATATGTCTGTTGAAAAGGAGCCTGTTGATTGGCTGCTCCAGGGATACAGAGGTTTCAAAAGATTCCCAAACCACAGATATGGTGAGACCAGCAACTATCTTGGAGTCTTGTCCCTTACAGGCCAGATAATACATTAACAACATACTGTAACAAAGTAAAACAAAATAAAAAATAAAAAAATTAGATTTTTTTTTTACAATGTGAAAAGTGCTAAAACCAGATACATAATACAAAATAAGCACAAATGTAAAAGAAAATACACAGTAATTATTAGCAAATAGCAGATTGACTACCTTGACCTGAATGAATGAAAACACTGTTAGTGTAAACTAAAGATTAAAATTGATCACATAAATGAGAACTGCACAAAAAAACATTAAATGGCGTACACACACCTGAACACAGTTTCCTCTTTATAAATCACAACCTGCTTCTAAATGTGCGCAGCTGATCCTGCCTCGTGTTCCGCCTCCGTAACGACCACATTTACCCATAAAAGGTCCACAAATCACCCAATGAATATTTAAATGTGGAATTCCCCCATTCATTCTAAGCGGAATAATGGAGGAACGCACCGCAAAGAAGTTTTTTTACCTGATTTAGTAACATTGGTCTCTAAAAATCTGTGCCCAACTCAGCACACAGTTCAAAACCTAAACTGATTCATTAACCAGTCATCATCATTCACAAAAAAATCAACGACATCTACAAATCTACAACGATGATGATAATTATAATAATAATAATAATAATAATAATAAAAACAATAATATATATATATATATTATATATATATATATATATATATATATATATATATATAGCACCTTTCAATTTTTTAATTGTGAAAAACAAACCAGATAATAAAAAAATTGAAATAAACTACAAGTTAAATACACAAGTTAGCATAAAAATAATAAAAGGTGAATAAGAAAGCAAGCATTAAAACTTTATAACTTAAATATATAACTTTATATATTTAAACATATATATATATATATATATATTAATATTTTAGTATATTTTAACTTCTTTAATCTTACGTTTTTAATCTTGATTTACGCGGTATGAATTAATACACTTAAGAAAGGTTTACGCATTTACCTGCAATTCCGTGCTTTACCACATGATGTCACTAATTCTCGCTTTTTCCGTAATCTTTTGCTGGGATACGGACGCTTCAAACCTTGCTTAAATATACGATTTTAAGCCAAGTATTTATTTATAAATCACACTTCTTGCGTGAGATGTTGCGCACGCATATTTCAGAGCAGTTTTTATGCATAAGCTCCCTTTATAAATGAGGACCAAGATATAAATGTTGCCCAGCCTGGCTCTCCACTACCCTGCTGCCTACTGTGATGTAGTCCTGCTCTAGAACCCTGGGCCAATGTTGTGCCGATCCATTCCCATAGCTGCACATATGGATGTTTGGACTTTAACATTAACACTGTGTCCATTACCTACTCACACTCATAATTCATAAACTGTTTCCACATGAGCCACAGCTCCTCTTTTTCTCTCTGTACAGTTGTTTTTGTTCTGTTAAATGTTTGTGCTTTCTGGGTCAACTAGAGGAGGATGGGTTCCTCTTTGTGCGTCTTGGTTCCTCCCAAGGCTTCTTCTTCTTCTTAGTATGAGGGTGTTTTTCCATGCCACTGTTGCCACCACCACCTTGCCACTGTTGCCACTATAACCGTGATGCTTACTTTTAAGGACCCATATCTCTGTAAAGCTGCTTTATGACAACATTAGATGTAAAAAGGTCTATATAAATACATTTTCAATTGAACTGACATTGTATGAAAGTTGTTATTTTATGATTGTTCTTTTAGCCAGTTCTGGATTAATAGGTTTACTGATACTTGTATACATACGCTAGAACCGTTTGCATTGAGATGTTTTAGCTGACAGGGTGGTCCCTCAAATTCTCAGTGGCAAAAGTGCCAAGTTCAAGTTCTGGATCTAGAGATCTGGTTGGTGTGTGTTTGGGAACAGTCTAAATTAAGTGTTTTAGCCATAGTGGTCTAGCATCTCCTGTTCTAAAATAAAAAAGCAAACCTTTCTTGACTGACCTACAGTGTTTGAGATCAACCATATTCATTAGATTTTTCACCAAAATATTTCTTTAAGAATGAATGTTTCTGATCTGTGGTACCTGATTATTTGTGTGGATTTGTGTGTGGTAGGATTATGTGTGTGTTTTTCTTACCCTCCAAGTGACACACCAGCTCCGAGCAAAGGTGCTTGTGGGTAAAGTTCTTTGACATGATTGACGACTGTGTCTACATCAGCAGCACAGAATGTAAGAGGAGTCTGACAGGGTAAAGTTATAGAAGAAAGAAAAAAAATTAATAAAAAGGAAATTAGTTAATTTATAACCCACATACTAAAACATAATCTGTAAATAGTTCCTCACCAGCAGTTCCTCGCCTCCAAAACCTCTGTTATTCAACACCACACACCTGGAAAAAAGAAGAAAGTAAGAGTCATGAGATAACACAATGAACTAAATCAACTTGGAACAGCGTCTATGTTAAACACAAAGATGTGTCAACTGCAAATAAAACCTACTACACACAAAAATAATATGTAATAATTATGAACGTATCATACTTGTAGATTAAAAGATCAAGCATAAATAGGACACACACTCTCACACACCTGTATCCAAGTTGAGTGGCATGCTGGACAGCTGTCAGGATGTATGTTTGCTGGCTGTTTCCGGTCATTCCAGGCAGGAACAGAATTGTCGGCCGTGTGGATCGCTGTGGGTGCGTGGCGCTGTTAGCATTATCAACCCAGTCTAGTGAGATCTGACCGCCGTCGCTCGTTCTGATCAGCTCACTAACACATTGAAAGGAACAGATTCAACATGTCTTGTTTCATTTATTTCATATACTCAAACTTTAAACTTCTATCCAGCTTCATTTTATCATCAAATTCACAAAATAGAGCGGTCCTGTAAAACTAAATGGAAGTCCAGCAGATCAACAAAATCAACAGTGAAAACTAGAGGTTCCTATAGGGCCTAGTGCTTTTCTTGCTCAAGCACACTTCAAAACACTTACCATGATTTTAAGACCAAATTGACACCAATATAATAAAAAGAGTGTATACTTTGAAGTAAAATAAATTAAACCAAACTAAAGGTCATACTTGCGGTATGTGACATCAGTGTTGGACTTGATAAAAGCACGCACAAGTGTTTGAACACGCCCACCCCAGCACCACGGCGTAGGACAGAAACGCTCCACCACAACGGGACAGTGTCTCTGCAGAAACACCCTAAAGCCATCCCCACACACCAACAGGGGTACCTGAGAGAGTGAGGGGGGTGGGAAAGAGAGAGAGAAAGAAAATAGTCACTATGGAAAACCGGGAAAACATTTAAAGCACTGGGACCCTAGTCAATTGCAGCAAGGACAAAAGGTACAAACAGACTGGCTGGCACTTTGACACAGAATGACAGAATAGAGGGTCAACGAGATAGCAACAGAATAACAGAATTCTTATCCAGAACTACAAAAGTAAAGTACAAGACCAAACAAGGGATTGGAAGCTTGGACGGTTGGTTGAAAGGAAGGAAAGTTGGAAGAAAGGAAGGAAGTTTGATTGGTCTAAAAGAAGGATGGAAGGAAGGAAAGAAGGTATAAAAAGTAAGGAAAAAGGGCAACTGCAAAAAAACATAATGTAATAAAATGACAGTCAAACATGGCACAGTATCATCCGCACATTTATCCCTATTGAATCAGTACCTAAACTGGCCCAATGACACACATGAACAGTCAGAAAGAAGACTAAGGACTAAGGACTACTGTAGTCTTAAACTCTTAAATGAGCCCAGGCCAATGACAAGCCTTTTAGCCTAAAATGACACCAGTGATACAACCACTGATTTTACCTTTAAAATCTTCACAAATTCCAGTTGTCTGTAATGGAAATTTTACTAGTTGGAAATTACATATCAGAGATCACACTGCTAAAAAAATACAGCTTAAGATCAGCTGGTCAACCAAAAAAAAAAAGAAAAACAACCTATACTGGTCAAGAGCTAATAGGCCGTAGGGTTCGCTTTCTTCTGGATGTCCAGAAGGTTTTGAGATGTATTATTTTTATCAGGGCAGTTTTTAAATCTTTGCTAGTAATATAAACAAACCTACAAAACTATAAAGACATTCTCTACAGTCACAGTACCTGGAGCATATATTTTTAACAGGAAAAAAAAATGGTGTGAAATGGACTTGAGGTGTGGTGTCACATGTAATACAGAGCTTTTAGCCGATGCTCCCAACAGACTTACAACAACAGCGGCAGGGGCATAGTGTTTTTCACACCATTAACGTGTGCAAACAAATAGGTAGACGGCAGTAGATGCAAAATTAATACTGTAGAAAGACATGAATTCCAGCTGTTGCTGAAAATATCTCTACAATATTCATTACTTCCACTGAATTCCCCTATTCTACCTATTCATACGTGCTCATCACGCAAATTATTGTGACTTAATTTCAAGATGACGTCGCCCGGAGAACTACCTGAAGGTAATGTGTGTATAAACAGTGTTTTTTTTTATAAACTATTGGTGCACTTTCAAATCTCTCAGTGCTTTGTTTTACATGATAGGGCTCTCAGAATTCAACCAATAAATTGTGGAGCTAATGGTGTAAAAATGGCCATTTGTTTTTATGTTTTTGTTTTTTCATGGGCAGCGGCATGCCCCTATCTCTAGCATTGTAGCCCTGTTGGGAGCATCAGCCTAAAGATCTGTATTCAGAATGGTGGAGGTGAACTATTCAACAAAAGATTTATCCTATACAGTTTTAAAGGGACTAAAGGTAGTAAACTAGTAAAAACATTGCAGATAGGCTTGTCTTAATAACTTTTTAAAATCATAGAAATTACAAAAATAATTCAAGACATATACATTGCAAAACTGATGCAATTTTATAAACTAAAACAAATTAATGACTGACCTGCCCCTCCCGACCCCACAGACAGAAGAGGGAGGCAGTGATGAGGCTGAGCAGCAGAGTGCAGGGTCTGGAGATGTAGTCCACACACCCCGTCCACAGCTCGGAGAGAGACAGCAGAGACAGCAGCATGATTTACACTCCGCTTTAAACTGGAGGGACGGAGGAGCAGTCCGGCTTAAGACCAGGTTTATCCCCCAACCTGTGAGCTGAGAGAGAGAGGCTGGATACAGTCTTAGTCCGAGATCAGAGCCAGACCTCCCTGTGTTCCTCTGTTTCTTTGACTTCTTCTCATGAAGAAATGTGGGGTAAAGGGTAAAAATACACCAATCAAACAGCCCGCAGCGCTACAGTCCAGAACTACACAGCACAGCAAACAGTACCAGCAGCATGTCACATACTGGCACAGCGCCGAGCTCACAGATAACTCACTAAACTAAACACACAGAGCTACATCTCCAACACTGAGAGGAGCAGGAAGAGGAAGGACCCACAGCTGTTTATCCACCTGCCTGATAAATAAACATCTAGACTGGTTAACAGAGTCCTCTTACTCTGCTGTGAGTCTCTCCTGGTCTTAATGTGAACTCCGCCACAACACTGGATACATAAAACGGCGTTTTAAAGCTTTAAACAGTAAATAAGTAAATTATTATTATTATTATTTATGTGCCACAGATTCTCCCACACAGTCCTCAAATTCAGAGACACGCCGCCCTCTGCAGGATTACACCAGTCACTACAGCACAGGAATAACAAGTAATTCTCAGTCAGTTTGTATTTAGCGCTGACCTTTTATAAATACTTTATTTTTTATATCTTCGCCATAAATACATTTATTCAATTATCATACATACTAATTAAAATTTTCATTGCTTACTTTTTGAATAAATGCTCTTTTTGTATTACTACCCCTCTTAACCACAACATGGTCAAAAATTACCTGAATACATTTTCTATGTTACTTTATGGATGGCTGAGGGTTTCTTTGATATATCTTCAAAATAAATGAATTAATTGTTTCCTATTCCAAGTATGCAGTAAATGTTTGTTTTGTCTTTTGAACAAACCTTCATTTTTATGTTCCTTTCTTACTTTATGAAGAAGCACAGCTTTTATATTTCTACATGACCCACATTTACCATTTCACAGCTTAGCAGAGCGTAGCATAGCTCAGGTTTAATTATTCTAACATTAGAGAATAATGAATGACGGTAGTAAAAGAAAACATAAATAATATTTCATTTGGGTTCCATAACTGTGAAAGTGAGTACATTATTAGTTAGAAAGTGATAGGTAATTATTAATAGCTGTGGTTGAGAACCACAATTTTGGAAAAATATAAATATACAAGGTTACAATATAAAAGGTTACAAGTCCATATCTAGAGATCCTGATGTTCCTTTGTCCATGGTGTGAAACATAATGAAGACGTTTACAATCCATGGCACTGTAGCCCTGAACTTACATGGAACAAAAAAATTGAAAAGTGGGTACAAAGCAGGATAATCTGGATGGTGGATAAGCAGCCCCAATCAAGCTCCAAAGAAATTCAAGAAGTCCTGCAGACTTAGGGTGCATCAGTGTCAGCACTGTGTCAACACTATGGCAGGAGACCCAGGACAATCCCAGGATGACACAGAGAAATAAAAAGCTAGACTGCAGTTTGCCAAAATGTACGGATGAAATCCAAAGACCAAGGTAGTGCACATCATTCTTTCTACTGTTTAACAAAAATGGAATGAGGCCTACAAAGAAAAGAACACGTTACCTACAGACAATTACGGTGAGGGTTCAAAGATTTCGAGGTTAAGGTTGTCTTGCTGCCTCTGGCACTGGGTGCCTTGACTGTGTGCAGCGCATCAAGAAATGTTTTTGGGTAACAATGTGGGCCCAAATTTTGCATCCTAGGTCATAGGTCTTTCAGCCGGACAATGATGTAAAACACACTTCAAAAAGCGTCCAGGAATGGTTGGAAAACAAAGCTCTGGAGACTTCTGAAGTGGCCAGCCTTGAGTCTGGATCTAAATACCATTGAACACCTGTGGAAAGATCTTAAAATTGCTGTTGGGAGAAGGCACACTTCACATATTAAGGCCTGAAGCACTTTGCAAAAGAAGAGGGGTCTGAAATTCCAGTTCAGTGGTGTAAGAAGCTTATTTATAGGTGTGCAACCATACATTAATTTCAAGATTCCGATAACTTTGTCCGGTCCATTATTGGAGTTTTGTGTGAAATTATATTTTATTCTCTGTTTTTGTTGTTGTTCCAATTCACACAAAGGAAATGAATGAATTATGAAGAAAAGTCTTTACTGTCTGTGAATCAAGAGGCTCCTTTGGTCTTTGATGAAAGAAAACAGAAGCACAAATAAATTACTGAAGCACTTTACTGATGCTTAATTATTATGGAACAGTGCATGATGGTGCGTAAATTATGATAAACACAGAATGACAAAAGAACCATGGCTGGAGTGGAAATAATGCACTCCATTACAGAAATACAGATGTTCTTCATGCAACTGAAAACATTGGTCTAACAGTGCAGTCAACATTCAACATTCATATACAAGCAATTGCAGAAAAGGTGAAAGTGCATTTTATTGCTCTTTTTTTGTAGATAATTTGACATGTCAGACAAGTCTAGCCACAGTTATCCTGCTTGAAAATATCTATTGCTATAATAGCTATACATTATTTTTTACATTCAATTTTATTGTGCATTAATGGTGATTTGTTTGTGTTTACAGCCAACATAAAGAAAATGCATCAGTTTACACCTGTGTATTGAATACGTCATCAATTCTCACAGATTATTTTTTAAAAGAAATAAAGTTTTAGTCTTTCTTTTCAGGAAGAGAGGAATAAGCCAGCTGCTAATGTGCTACCAAAATTAGCTACAGCTAATAACATAACTACATACAAATTTGATAACTGTTTAAATAAATGATAATTTTTATTATCATTGGTTTAATTTAAAAAAAAATAAAAACACCTATCTTGTTTAAGCTAGCTGCTTCCTTGTGTTAGCAACTTCCTTGATATGCTATATACACCGTTTCCCTAATATTAATATTAACTTTGTATTTTTCTGAAGGGACAATTGGCACAACTAAAGTGACAACTTATCACTACCCCAACAGTTTCATTTTTTTCAGTGTTATGCGAGCTGCTTTATCAGTAGTTAACATGCTAGTTAGCTGGCATTGGTCCATATACTTGGCTGTAGGTCTGCTGACAGATATTACTTGGGTATTACTACCAAATCCTTCTTTTTGGTCAAATGCAACACAGATGTGTTAAACTGAATTTTATTCATTTTTAAATAAGTGGTCTTTTATATAATCTGACATATCCAATACATGGCAATAGCTCTGTTCACATCTTAAAGATTGAAGCAGGCAGAATTAACACAATTATTTTGTAAGCCAACTCTTGGACTGAAAGACAACACTGCAATGCTGCATGTGAAGCAGCAATTAGAAATCCACTCATTTCAGGTGTGCACTTAATAAGGGTAACAGCCCAGAAAGACAGGGAAGAACAGTTTTTATTACATATTTTTCGCACTATAAGGCACACCTAAAATCCTTTAATTTTCTCAAAAATCAACAGTGCGCCTTATAATTTGGTGCACCTTATGTATGAATGTTACCAGTCAGGTGGTAAAAAGCAGTAAAGCCACTCCGCTAGACCAGAAAATAGACTTTCACTGTGCATCTTATAGTATGGTGTGCCTTATAGTCTGTAAAATACAGTAAGTGCTTTTTACTCATGGAGGATATTTCATTATTTCAACTATGATCCTTATTTTATATGCTTTACACAAAAAAAATTCAGTGCTTAAATATTCTTCAATCTACCCCACATGTGCTGGATTTCTATAGAAAAAATAAAATAATAGCTGGTTCTGAAAAATTGGGTTTACTGCACTGCCCTATAGAGGTAACATGAGATAATAGGCACATTGGGCAGAACAGGACTAATATGAGAGAACAGAACACAGTTGTAGGTTTCAGTACAAGGCATGTGCAAGTACAGGCAAATAAAATCAACTTTAAAAAAAAGAAATAAAAGAAAATTCAGTGCATTACAACAATTGGCCACACCTCACAAAAAGCTCACAAAACAAGTGCTTTAATATAGTTTTTTAGCATAATAATTCTTCATCAAAGGATACAATTTTGTCTAGATTTTAGTTATCAAAAGTCCAGATCTATTTAAAAATGTTTTTTTTTTTTTTTTTTTTTTTTGTGAAAAAAATGTGACTAGTGTGGTCTAACAGTGCTCTGACCATAACTTCTTCCAATGCTTCACTGCAACTGTGAGGCAGGCCTTTTCAGCCAACACCAGTGAGCAATCCCACTAATGCTTGTAGATTATAGGAAGTTTATTATCACTGCAAAGATTCCAATATCAGTGATTCCAACATCTATTGTAAAGCCTACTAAGAAGCAGTGGAATAGTGTCTGTTAACTGGACAAATCCTTATTATTACCACTTTTGTCCATATACTGTAAAAGAGTAGTGCAAGAATATGTCTTAAGAAGATACTTATTATACATATTTGACAAATCTGAATATTCATGCATCCATTATTATGTATTAATTAAACACAAATCAACAATTAGTTTTTTACAGACAACACAAGAGCTCAAGAAAACAAAAATGTTGAATTTAAACATTACATAAATAATAGAAATTATTTTTTTTTCTTAAGAAAAATAATGGCAGGTATATTACAATTTAAACAAATCCTTGTGTCTGCAAAATACACAAAAAATATGATTTTTGTGTAAATGCAATATTCTGCATTGTATATCCTAATTACTTAACGGGACACATTATTAAACAATGTGGAACGATTCAGCAAATAACAGAAACATTACAATTAATGCCCTATAATAATCACACAAAACATGTGCCTCTTTTCAAGTTTCTTCAAGTAAATAGTTTCAGCTGGACTCTTACTGAATAAAAGGTAAAAAGATTAGGTCTCACTTTTGTAGATCATCAATGAGACAAAAAAAAAAAAAAAAAAAAAAAAAAAAAATATATATATATATATATATATATATATATATATATATATATATATATATTGTTTATTAATAATATTTACATAATAATAATAATTATTATTATTATTTTCTATCTAAATCTACCTGGTAGATTATGCTACATTGATACATCTCAAATTGACAATTGACATGAACAATAATTTTTTTATTGTTAAATTTGGTCTTTTTAAAATTTGATCACTGAAATCAAAATTAGTCCTAAACTCATTTTAGCCAATGCACGTTACAATAAGTACTTCTGACAATGAAACGAAAGAAAGGGTAAAATGTCCATTTAATAAACTCCTAAATGAGCTGTAATAATTTACTGGAAATACCATACTGAACTGAGCGGTGAATGCATTGAATAACTGGTTAAATACAGATTATAGAAGTTTTGTTACTCTGTGAGATGCTCCTTGATGTTACAGGCCTCTCTCAGCTCCTCCAGGTGTTCAAAAGCAGCCCAGATAAACTGTCCAAACAGGCGGTCCATATAGCCCTCGCTTTTAGGAAAGAGACCCTCCAGAAAGCCGATGTGTCCTCCGTGAGCGGTCACCAACAGAGCCACGTTGGGCATTCTCTGAATGACACCTACCGGTAATGCTGGAAAGAGAGACAGATATAATATATATTATTACTAACTAAGCCCAACACACAGTGTCCTTTACAAAAGTGCAAAATCCTGCGTTTTCAGTCGTCTCTAAGTCTACTGCTGTGTCTCTTTCCACTTCCAACTCTATTCTTCTGAATCCCTCAGTGCCTCTGGTTAATTAGCTCCAGCTGATCTTTAATCAGCAGGGGTAACTAATAGAAAGAGCTGAGGAGAGAGGTTGTGCTGCCTCCTGAGTTACCTTCATTATTCTGTAGTGCAGCTTGTTGCCAGTCATTAGTGACTTTCCAGCTCTGTTGCTTTTTTTCTCACTGGTTGAAGGAACTGTAGGGGGTTTTCAGCCTGACTTTACTTTCTCTCTGTCCAATTTATTGATCATCAGCATGGCAGTGCTTGCTTTCCCTTAGTCCAGCTCAGTGGTTGAAAACATGGCAGTGGATTTCTTTCCCAGCTTGCCTTTCTCTTGGTCCTGCTTCACAGTTAGCAGCATGTCAGTGGGTTTCCAACCAGGAAGGTGTTTCTATTGTTGCCAGTTGCCAGGCCCTCGGCCTCAAGGTGGTGGTTTTGCCAAGATTTGGTTGACCCTTGCTACTAATAAAATAATAAAAACAGATGTACACACTGACATTGCCAACAACTTCCTGTGACCTCTTTTGTATGAAAATGAATAAAAACTGCATATTCAATAAAATCCAGAACAGGAAAACTACACGGGAATAGGATAATCAAGAATAATTTAGATTATTTCTCTGCAGTTAGTAAATTATCAGCCTACAGGCCAGACTAAAAAATCACGTGATGAATGAACAGCTTATTTCATAAAATAAAGCTGAGTCTCATTAAAGTGACTGCATGCCTCACCGTGTTTTGGGGAAAAAGGGTCGTCAGCAGCGTTTAAACACAGCACAGGTACTGTTATCTGATGTGCTCTGTTCGCCGGGCTGGCATCTTTGTAATAATCAGCACAGGTCTTGTAGCCAAACATCACAGATGTGAAACGCTCATCAAACTCACGGATTGTACGTGCCTTTAAAAAAAGAACAGAGCAGGACAGAGTGAAAAAGAAGCTATGTAAGGATATACTAAATACAATGATAAACTGTGATATATTTTCTGTTTTTTTGTTAATGTGCAATTGTGAATAATAGCACAGCTGTAAAAGCTGTCCATAAGGCTCAAGTCTCAACACACATTCTATATGCTGGCAATTTCTTCCACCAAAAAACTTAGCTCCAGCAGTGACAACTGTTGATCACTTATATTTAAGAGACTTCTTTTTTTCTTTGCAAACTCTTTTATTTGTTGGATTAAAAATGATTTTGTGAACACACAACTGCTTTTCTGAGCCAATTTTTTAACTGTTCAATAAAGAACCATATGCAAGCTGTTGTCCTTGTATGTGAAAAAACATAATTAACTATTAACTAAACTATTTATTCAAACAATTCTTTGTCATGGGTTCTAGGTAGCAAGATCACATTTACTATATTTACACATTTACTTTACTTTTATTAATAAAAAAGAAAAAAAAACAAACAAACAAAAGTTTAATCCTAGTTTCAGAAATTGGGAAAAATAATGTAAAAGTAATGTAAACACCCGAGCATAATCTTCAATTCGTTCATAATCCAATTAGCTCTAGTTCACTATTAACCTTATAACCTCCTCTACGATTTACTTTTAAACACAGTGCATCAATTTTAATTTACTGTTAACCTCAGAACATCTACAATTCACTCATAACCCCAGAACAGAATTTTTAATTCACTGTTAACCCCAGGGAATCACCTCCAATTTACTGCTAAATTTACAACATCCTCTCCAATTCACTGTTTACCCCAGAACATCTCCAATTCATTGTTTACCCCAGAGCAAGGAGTGACTGAACCATTTTTCTGTCCTATCTAAAAAAAATCAACATCTAGTAGATGCATTTTGTTAGTGTTAAAAAGAAAAAAGAAAAGTGTAGTAAATACCTTCAGCACATAATCCATGTCTATCACCTTCTCCAGGATCTTTCTGTGCCTGAGATTAGGGAGAAACAGAGGCATAGCACAGTCCCAGATAAGTTATTCCCACCAACAAGGTAGGTGTGAAAGCACCCATAAAAAATGTATGACTTAATAAATCAATCATCTGTCAGTATATAAAATGATCAATTAGTTATTTAAATGAAAGTAGATACTAGATTGAACAGCAAGGCTTCTGATCAAACAATGTGAGACTAAACAATGTCAGAAGGAGGAACTAACTTTTTGACAGCAACGCACAAGCCAGAGGCGAGATGTCGATTAAAAATGAGTTTGTTGATTGGCTGCTCCAGGGACTCAGAAGAATCCATGGAGTTCCAGACCACAGACATGGTGAGACCAGCAATCATCTTGGATTCCTTTCCCTTACGGGCCAAATAATTAAGTAACAACATACTGTAACAAAGGTCAGACATATAAAAATAAAAAAACAGCAAAATAAGTTGCAACAAATATTTGACTTGTGTGTGGACTAATTTAGCTCATATAACAGTAAGAACACTGCTAGTTATATTTGCTGTACAACACATGAGTTTTAATGGAAATATGGGAATACTGAAATCTACCTTAGCATTAAAGAATACTGGCTAAAAAAATCTACACTTCACATGTCTGATAGAGTAGCTTCGGAAAACTTCTGGACCTGATTTTTCAGACATTTTCTAGAGTTAAAATGATCACAAGTTGGAAAAGTTGCTTTTAAAATGATCAAATTAATGAAAAATATTAAAATGCAATTAACTAATTAATAAGTGAGCAAAAGAAAACAATAAACAGTTTTGTATATGGTTCCTAAAAGGACTAGTTCAGATAAAAGACGTTTCTAAAACGGACCTAAAATGTATTTTTTCGTTCGTATTTTATAGCAAAGTATAAAATATTTTAACAGACTTTTAGTAGAAAAAAAAACTGGAATAAAGATAAACCAATAAAGAACTGAGAGATTTTTTTTCGTGTCTGTGATAACTAAAATGCGATTTTAGCCCAGTGTTTATCAACATTAGCTTAGCATTTCTCATTAACAACTAAGCAGCAAATGTCCTGGCTGACTGACTGTATTTATTATCAGAGATCAATCATGTTCATTTGATTTTTCCCTCAAATATTTTTACTCATTAAAACTAGTGGTGTCAATCAATTAAAAAAAGTATCAAATTAATCACAAAAGAATTCTATGATTAATCACAATCTTTTTTCTTTCTTCTTTTACAACTTCGGTTTTGATAATGGGAATTTAAATGTGAAAAAATAATTGTATTATTGGTGCCAATCACTTAAAAATAACTGTATTAATCACAACAATATTCTATGACTAAAATCATGACTAAATTTTTTTAAATTAATGAATAAAGACTAGATATTTTCCATCCTGTATTATAATATCTCATGGTAGTTTTGATGTTTTTAAAACTAGAATATTGTAATGTGCTGAGTTACTGAGTTTAACTGAGAGTAATTGGAAAAAATAAACCAATGGGTGAGTGTGTGTGAGAGAGGAAGATAGAAAGAGAGCATAAACTTCGACATAAACAAAAGCAAATCTACCTTCTCAAATCAACAGTAAGTGTTGCTGTGTTATTTCACTAAAACTAAAACTGTTAAAGCATTACCAGGCTCATGTCAATTTTGTCACATAATTACTTTGCGTTAAAAATAATGAACGCATTAAAGATTCTAGAATAACTGCATGTGTTAATGCCTTACTATTGAAAGCCATAATAAAAACATGTTTATTTGTATATTGGAATCTGAATGTGTGTGTGTGTTTATTGGTTGTGTGCTTTTCTCACCCTCCGAGTGACACACCAGCTCCGAGCAAAGGTGCTTGTGGGTAAAGTTCCTTCACATGATTAACCACTGTCTCTACATCTGAGGTATCAGCAGCACAGAATGTACGAGGGGTCTGACAGGGTGGGGTTAAGACAGAAAGAATAAAAGAAAATACAAGGTAGTGAGTCAAGTGCACTTTGAAACATAAGAGATATGAGGAAAATCACATTGTGTAATTGAAACCTAATATCGATGATGCAGAATGATTTCAACGGCACAAAAAAAAAAGCACAAAATACCAGTGACTGAAACAGTGTAATCTTAATTAAAGGACAATGACATAATATGAGTACACCTGCTAAACACCCGAGTGCCCTGGCAAAACAAATGTGTTTTTTTTGTTTGTTTGTTTTTTTTTACTTTGAAAAAATAAATCTACCAAAAAACATATTTATTAAATATATAGTTCAAATTTATATAAAGAAACTATTAATCCTGTAGAAAGAAAAATCTTCAAACAGTCCAAAAGTCAGAAACAACCCTTCACTGACTTGACTGATATTTGACTGTTTAACATATCCACTTTTTACCCTCATCACCGCTTCTATTTCATTCAAGAGGGGCTTCTCAGTCCACAATCTTAAGTACAGCAGGAGTTTTTATTTTTGCTCGATTTTTGGTTGTTAGGCTGTTTGCCTAAGTAAGAGTTTAAGTTTAAGTTAGGTATCGCATTTTGTGTTTTTTCTAGGCTTGTCCTGATCCGATTACGTAATTTTCAAAGGTTTGGAATCATATAGAAAAGATCTGGATCTAATCCAGAAAGCTAGCAACCTATCGAGCCATCTACTACTTTCATCCACACTTTATTTTCCTCCAAATTATCGATAAAGCATCACCGTGCTGAAGACTCTCTCTCTCTGTCTCTCACTTACCCACTCGTCCTGTCTCTCTCTTAAACCACACTACACTATTTTTTACTGTCTTCCTCCTAAAAATACAGGGATCTTTCAGCATTTAAAAATATGAATCATAATTTTAAAATTGTGGTGATTAATACAACATACTTTTAAAACTGACACCACTAATTTTGCCACCATTTTGCATTAACCTAACACAAATTTTCTTTTATTACATTTAAAATCTTGTAGGCCACATTGTTTTTTTTTTTTTGTTTTTTTCTTATTGTTAATAAAAAGACATTTGCCCAAAATATATTTATCCATAAATTTATCTAGTAAGCAATTATCCTTTAAGAAGCGTAGGCTGGTGCAATATAAGACTATTACAAAAACATGTTTTGTGATGAAAAGGTATCTTTTGATACCGTTTTAATAATAATAAAAAATATAATCTAAAAACCTTAACAGATAAATTCGGGGGGGAGGGGGGGGGGGTTGTTGCAGATATTTAAAATTCAATGACTCGGACACAGGGACAAAAATGTGATCAGGACATCCCTAATTTTTTTATCTCCAAAAGAGGAAACTTCTGTTTTTCTCTTTGACTTTCCTTTTTCTCATATTTTATTACTTACACCTATTATTTTTCTTTTACCTTTGGCAAATTATATGAGATGAGACATTTTATAATGTAAAAGGTGCATTATTCCACTATGAATTCTGCAAATCTCATTGTAAGCTATATAAAATGTTTATTATTATTATTATTAATTCCCACTGAAGAGTAAAGATCAAGCACTAGAAATGTCGTGAGCATCTGTAACATGTACCTAAGCTGCTGTATTTTAGCCAAGAATCTTCTCTGCTTCTCTGTGATGCATCATTTTTAAAATGAATAGTCAGGTACATCAATCATTTAAAATGTTATGAGTTACTATGGTACTCTAATTAATTACAGTATTATTTAATATTAATGAATTCCAATATTTTCTAAGAGTTTCTCACCAGCAGTTCCTCGCCTCCAAAACATCTGTAATTCAACACCACACACCTGGGAAAGACACATGTAAAAAATTACAAACCCCCATACTTCTTTAAAGTGGAACCTAACAATGTTGAATTTTATCTTTCTGTGTCACTTAAGACTGCAAATTACATAAAAACTCTGTGCGAGGATTAATGGAGCCTAAGCTGCGTAAAACCCGAACTGTGCCAACTGCAAATAAAACATAAGCACCACAACACTGGTTAATAAAAGACTACACAGAAAACTACTATCAGTAGTAGAGATGATAGTTGTAACCATTATAAATGCATCATACTTGTAGATTATATGATAAAGTATATGTTGGACACACACACTGTCACACACCTGTATCCATGTTGAGTGGCTTTTTGGACAGCAGTGCGGATGTATTTTTGTTGGCTGTTTCCGGTCAGACCAGGCAGGAACAGAACCGTCGGCCGCGTGGAGCTTTGTGGGTACTTGGCATTGTTGGAGTTATCAACCCAGTCCAGAGAGAGCTGACCACCATCTTTTGTCCTGATTAGCTCACTGAGAGATCAGAGGGAATTAAGTTCATATTTTTTTTCTTTCATTTATACTGTTAATAAATGCTTGATTGTAAGGGGATTTTGGAAGGTTTAGTTATGTGGAGATCCAGTGTGGCATCTAGAGTATGTGAGAGGTTAAGCATGTGATGTAACAGTTGGCAAGATTCACTTTGGTTATGCCCAATGAGTGGCAAAAAGTCAGATAGCCAAATGTTCAGTGTGATTTTGAACTGCAATGATTTGTCAATATAATCGAAAATGTCAAATTTCATTGTTGACTAATCTTCAGTTTGTAAAAACAAAGTGCTGGAGACAGAAACACACATTTACTCACTAAATTTCACATTGTAAGCATTTAAATCCCACGTTTAGGTGCACCTTTCACTCTAAAGCAATGGAGGGGTGCAGAAATGAGCAATGGCTAATCAACTAAATAAACGAATGATAATCAGATTAGTCGATTACTAACTTAATCATTAGATGCAGCCCTACAGTGACTGCCACGAAAAATGCTGCAAACTAAAATAGGAAAGAGCTGTTGAGCATTTGACTGTACAAACCAATTACATTGGTACAAACAAGTTCAGACAAAAAATAAAGAAGTGAGAAGCATATACATTGAGCCAACAGCAATTCAGGTGTCAAGATCTGATTAGTAATTTTCTGAGGAGTTGATGTTTGATGTTTCTTTAATTTCTATTGACTGTTGTTGAGCCCAACTGCCTTTCATTTCAGCAAATAATTGCTTGTTTCATACTGCTGGTTTGAATGTTTCCACTACTAAACACGACCATGTTGGAGAATGTTTTACCCCTCAGTCTGACTGGGGAGCATTAGTGCATACCCTCTATAGTTCGTTTGTCTGTCTGTCTCACTTGGATGGAGTGGTGTACAACTGACAAGCCAACAATAAGGATGTAGTGTGAGTGTATCTTATCAAGCAGAAAAAAGCAAACCAAAGGTCATACTTGCGGTATGTGACTTTAGCGCTGCACCTGATGAACACTCGCACGAGCGTTTGAACCCGCCCACCCCAGCACCACGGCGTAGGACGGAAATGCTCCAGTACAACGGGACAGTGCCGCTGTAGAAACGCCCTAAAGCCATCCCCACACACCAACATGGGTACCTAAGAGAACGAGAAGGAAGAGAGAATATCAACATTTTATATCAGAAAATTAATATAAAGAGTAAATATAAAAAACACTTTTTAAATAATGATGATTTTATGTATTAAGGGGAAAAAACAATCTAGCCTTTAGTGAAAAGTGTTTGCCCTCACATGAATGAACTGTAATTAATCACACTTTTTGGAAAGCTAAGTTCAATTTCACTAATCACAAACAGGTCTGATTACTACCAGACCTGAACAATCAAGAAATCAGAACCTGCCTGACAACATGAAGCAGCTAAAAGATCTCAAAAAGCAGCACATTATGCCCCTATCTGAAGATTTTCAAAAACTGATGAGAAAACAAGCCACTGATCATCTATCAGTCTGGAAAAGATGACAAAGTAATTTCTAAGCCTTTGGGACTCCAGCGGACCCAATGAGAGCTATAATTCACAAATGGAGAAAAATAGAACACTGGTGGTGAACCTTCCCAGTAGTAACTAACTGAGCAACATTTTCCAAATGGGAAGTATATATATTTCAGAACAACTTTGGAGTCCTTGGAGAAACAAAACAGGAAAACATTTAAACAGTGACACCCTGGTAAGCTCAACCAAGGACAAAAAGTACTGACTGGACAGAGGGTAGACCATGAAGCAAGAGAGAGACATCCAAAGAATGAGATAATTAGAATTACAAAGTTAGGAACTAGAAGAAATACATTGATGAGACAGGCTAACCAAAACTGAAAAGGCTAGAAAATAAGTTAATGAAGATGAGCGAACAAATAAATAAGCAGGGAAATTATTATAAAAACTACATGACAGTCACAATTAATATGTTTCAGACTTACCCTCAATTATTTTAACTGACCTCAACATTACGCACTGTGTTTACTGTAGTGAGACGAGCCCATTAATGTAAATAGGCTGGTATGTCAACCTTGTTTAGAAATAACAGTTTATTTTATTCGTTGTTTATTTATGTGAACTAACCAAATTCCAGTGATTAAATTATTAATAAGGGTGTAATGTCGCCCTCAGAAAACGTTTTACAATATGCATGATGGGAACAGGCTATTCCACGCTTCATTACTGAATGAAATCTCATGCAGTTGCATAGTTTGTACACCAGAGGTCAAAATTATGCTAGTCCAGGCCAGAGAACCCGTGGGCATAAGAAAAGGGTGGAGGACATGTCAATCATTTTAGACTGAAGCCAATCACACAACCACTTTTTGATGTCAGTCACTTTTTGAGCCAATCAACAGCCAGAACTAGCGGCCCAAATATCAGGAAAAGATTTAATCAGTGTTTAACTGCATCATTATTCATTATCAGCGACATAAAATTCAGCTTTAATTTGTGGGCAATACTGACATCGTTTACCACGATTTTTTTTTTACTCTTCCAAAGATTGATTAGTCCAACAAACATAGATAGCACAGTAACAGTTAATCTGCGTTTAACCATTATTAATTCAGACATTTACAGAATAAATACATCAATACTTAAGCTGATGGAATGACACACATGAAGATAAAGCATGAAAGAAGATGATCAAAAAGTAGGACTTATCTTAAAGATAGACTGTGCCAATCACAGACTACCAAATCCACAACCAACCGTTTACAACTTCACACATAAAAACACTATCATCGCCTATCGATGACAGGAGACCCCAAGACACCCAGAACCACCTAATGATCCCAATATAACAACCCTCTGTTCCACTGACCTGCCCCTCCCGACCCCACAGACAGAAGAGGGAGGCAGTGATGAGGCTGAGCAGCAGAGTGCAGGGTCTGGAGATGTAGTCCACACACCCCGTCCACAGCTCGGAGAGAGACAGCAGCATGATTTACACTCCGCTTTAAACTGGAGGGACGGAGGAGCAGTCCGGCTTAAGACCAGGTTTATCCCCAACCTGTGAGCTGAGAGAGAGAGGCTGGCACTGATCCAGGTCGGTGTGTCCAGCCAGTGCTCTCTGACTTCCTCTCATGAAGAAATGTGGGGTAAAGGGAACATGAGCCACACAGACACACACACACCCTGCAGCACAAGAGTCCAGGACTGAGCAGCCCTCTGATAGGTCTAAAGCTCAGCACACGGTACTGCTGTGACTCAGAACACATATATTATCACTATTAATAACAGTTACTACAGCTCACAAAAATGAATGAAAGCGCAATAAAACCAACTAGCTTAACACGTGATTAACCTCTACAGTCAGAAGAACACCTATCTAACTATAGCTGACCTGTATGTCCAGCAGCATGTCGCATACTGGCACAGCGCCGATCTCACAGATAAAGTTCAAACCTGAAACGCAGCAGATAAACTAAACTAAACACTCCAACACTGACCCCAAACACTGAGAGAGGAGCAGGAGGAGCACCTAGGACCCAAAGCTGTTCATCAAGCTGCCTGAAAAATAGTTAACAGAGTTCTCTTACTCTGCTGTGAGTCTCTCTGCAGTCTGTCCTGGTCTTACTATGAACTCAACCACAACACTGGATCCATAAACCAAGGTTTCAAAGCTTTAAACAGTAAGTAAATTATTATTATTATTTATCAGCCACAGAATCTCCCACACAGTCTGTTCTCAGAGACACGCCGCCCCCTGCAGGATTACACCACTCACTACAGCTCAGTAATACTACTACTACTAATACTACTTACTATTAATACTAATATTAATCTTAATCTTGTTAAAATAAATAACATAATAAACACAGTTCTGCTAAACAATTACTTATTTAATATTAGGTACATTTAAATAACGTTAACATTTGTATAATATTTAGAAATATAAGTATACAATAGATCTAAAGATTAAAAGACATTTCACCCCCCCTTTCTAGATTAAACTGACCACTGCAGTAAACTACCCAGATAGCCAGCGACTTTGGCCCGGACTCATTTCTAAGTCGGCACTGCTGGTTTAGAGTCGCAAGCAGAAAAATACTTCTGGCCCAGTGTCACTTTCTGACTGTTCTAAATCAGTGTTACTGAGCAGTCGTTTTGGTGCTGTTGAACGACTGTCCCACCTGACCTGTTGATTCTCTGAACACAGGTGTGTAACTTACTGGCTCAAATACGGCAGACGACCCTGTACCAGCACTGCACTAACAAAGTGGAAAACTGACTGTTCCCCACTGTTAGCACTTTTCTACCAAAGCTGACTTGTACATTTTCTTTTTATTTACAGTTACAGATTACTCCTGTCAGTAAGAGTACTTACTCCCGCGATTATGCTGCTCCTCACACACACGCGTTATAGTACTGCTTCATACAAACACACACACAGCCTGTTATAGTACTGCTACACGCACACGCACACACACGATCAGCATCCCTAGACGCCCAAAACCAACCGTCCCTTAGCAAAATAACTTCCCGCGGCTATAAGCAGTATTGAGACGTGTGTGTGTGTGTGTGATCACGTTTAGAGTGTAAATGAATCTAGCATACCTGTCAAGTTTTGGACTTAAAAATAAGGGAAATTTTCCGTCACCTGCTTCGCGTCGCCCACCAACCCAACCGAGGTTCAGAATCCCTTATATTTTAAGACAGGTTTACAATAAATCTAAAATAACCACCTGGGAACCTTTTACAATCTACAATTAGATAATCAGAATCTGACAGGTCTATCTTTGTTGACACTGAAATGTTGTGGACATTCCTACATATGTAATTCTTATAATACAGCCTAAGTAAAACCCTTTTTTTTACATGAAATCATCAGCTTTTACAAAAAGGACACGGACCAGATATATTGCATAAGTAAATATTAGTCCAAAGGGGCCTGAAAAATTAATAATTTCATTAATACTTCTTTCTATTGATCAGTCCAGTCCTGATCAATTCAGTTAATTTCAGCCCAGCCCAGATCAACCATCTCTTCTGCCCCTTCTAAATAATAAATTACACCACAATACTCTTAAACTAGCCCTGAACTAATAAAATAAATACAGTTACGTTCATTATAGCTTACAGTAGGCCTGCAATCCTAAATTAATAAACAGTTTGAAAATGAAATAGTTATTGGCTGATCAGGGCAGGTTGAACATCTAATTGTAAAGTTAAGCTAACTGAGTCACAAGCTGTATTTTCTTAAGCACACAGTCGGTTGTTGTCAGAAACAACGTCATCATAGTTTACATGTTTAGCTCCGTTACCTCGCTGTATATCCAGATATGCTTTAACGTCAGCTCCGAGTAGCTCTCACAGCGAGGGAGGCGGGGCTTTCATACATTGCGCTCCGCAAAACCAGGAACCTGATTGGCTGTTTCACCTGAAAGGCGGGACTTTCTCCTTGAACCGGCACTACCATTGGTTAAGAGACACACAGTGACCAGTGCCCTGTCGCCTCAATAATAAAGCTTTTTTTAATATAATACGGGAAAATACCAATACGGGAGGACGGCGGGAAAGAGGCGTAAAATACGGTAGTTTCCCGGCCAAAACGGGAGACTTGACAGGTATGCCATTGGTTTAAATAAAGTATTCTGTTTACTCAATTAGTGTTAATGAGAGAAAAACTGTTTGTCTGGAAGCTCAAAGAAAGATATAAAACAAAGATTTATGTTAAATTTATGTTTAATTCCTAAAGTTTACATATCTTAAAAAAGGGGAATAAAGAAAACAGAAACAGAATACAATTAGCAAATTCTTTTTAACTCATTCAATTGAATACACTACAAAGACAAGAACTTTTATGTTGCAAATATTCACTCATTTTGAATTTGATGCCTGTAACATGTTCTAAAAAGTTAAGACAGGGTTAACAAAATTATGCATGCATTATGAAGACCGAATACGAGAACGGAGACCCTGGACTGTTTCTTTAACTAGCTGAGCTGTTTAAGAAACAGTTAAAAAGAAACAGTTAAAAAGCTCCGCACGACAGTGCTCTTACTGTCTCTCCCTATTAGGCTACAGAGGGACATGTAGTGTCGTGTTACAGTGTTTGTTGATCTTCTAAAGTATGGAGGATGAAGAAAAAGAAATCCAACCGATTTGAAAGAATCAGAAAAAAATCAAATTGTGACCCCAAGAATCGATTCTGAATCGAATTGTTGGATTCCCAAAGATTCACAGCCCTACTCTGTACTATGAATAACATTGGTTTAATAGGTTAGCCCAAACAAAGGTTTGGCACCTGTGGACTTCTTGTTACTTTTTACTGTATTTATTTTTATTTGCATCTGTTTTAATACGTGGTAACTTTGCCACATAAAACTCTCTTAATATTGAGAAAATTGGTTTTAAGAAATTTGCATCGGCCTAAACCATTTTCACAGTACTGTATATATACACACATACTGTATAGTTTTTTTTTTTTCGTGTGTGTGTGTGTGTGTTTAAGCTGTACTATGGAGGACCAAAAATGACATAAGTATAAATAAATAAATGCACATATAAATGTAGAAATAAATAAATAAATATATACATAAATAAATGAATAAATAAATACATATATAAATAAATGCACATATAAATGAATGACTCAATAAATAAATACACAAATAAATATTTGCATAGGTAAATAAATTAATAAATACATTTTTTATTTATTTATATATGTATTTATATATGTATGTGCATTTATTTATTTATTCATTCATTTATTTATTTCAACATTTATTTATTTATTTCAACACTTATTTATTTATTTATTTATTGATTTATTTCAACATTTCTTTATTTAATTATTTCTGTATTTCTGCATTTGTATGGTAATTAGGTAGGCGGTCCAATCTTCGCTCTAAAGCAGGATTGGTTGCGGCTCACTTGCGGGCACGAGGCTGAAGTTGGTTTGATATTCGCAGCTCCAGATTCGTTTGGCTCGATATTCGCAGCCTCATATTCCCCGGCTGAAGTTGGTTTGATATTCGCAGCTGCCGCTTCACTGAACCACCGTGAACTAAAGGGAGCGTTCACAAACACCCGCTGTTTATATTAAACACCTCACAGATCAACACTGAAGGAGATAGAATGAAGAAAAGCAGTACATCTGTTTATTAACAATGTAAATATACAATATCGTATTAAATGTAATTTTGTATATTGTAAAATATTTATTTTAATTACTGAATTTATAATTATATATTACAATAAATAATTAAATATATATTTAATAAAATTATATTTTAAAAGCCATTGCGCTCAAAAAATTTGAGGCAGATGTTCAAGTGTGATTTTGAAGAACTTTTTCATGTTGGGCCAGACCAAATACACATGATCTGAAGAGTACTAGTCTTCTACTTTAAGGAAAACCTGGAATTAGCCTGGCCCAAGCTGATTTTATACTTTAAAATTAACTGGCAACATGGCCTACCGATCCATAATGCACAAAAAAATTGAATATAAAGCTGATGTTCCAGTGTGATTTTGAAAGACTTTTTCATCTTGGGCCAGACCAAATACACATGATCTGAAGGGTACTAGTCTTCTACTTTAAGGAAAACCTGGAATTAGCCTGGCCCAAGCTGATTTTATACTTTAAAATGAACTGGCAACATGGTATAATGAGCCATAATGCACAATGTTTTATGTAAAGCTGATGTTCCAGTGTGATTTTGAAGGACTTTTACATCTTGGGCCAGACCAAATACACATGATCTGAAGAGTACTAGTCTTCTTCTTTAAGGAAAACCTGGAATTAGCCTGGCCCAAGCTGATTTTATACTTTAAAATGAACTGGCAACATGGAATAACGATCCATAATGCACAAAAAAAATTAATATAAAGCTGATGTTCTAGTGTGATTTTGAAGGACTTTTTAATCTTGGGCCAGACCAAATACACATGATCTGAAGAGTACTAGTCTTCTACTTTAAGGAAAACCTGGAATTAGCCTGGCCCGAGCTGATTTTAGACTGCACAATTAATTGGCAACATGGCAGCACAAAAAAAAATATTATTTAAAGCTGATATTCCAGTATGATTTTGGACTTTTTTTTCAGACCAAATACACATGAGATGAAGTGTTCTGGTATTCTCAAAATCAATGCTTTATATTCATTATTTCTGTGCAAAGTGGCTTTCATGTCATGTTGCCAATTCATTTTAAAGTATAAAATCAGCTCGGGCCAGGCTAATTCCAGGTTTTCCTTAAAGTAGAAGACTAGTTCTCTTCAGATCATGTGTATTTGTTCTGGCCCAAGATTAAAAAATTCTTCAAAATTGTACTGGAACAGTGGCTTTCTTTTGTGCAAAATGGCTCGTTATACCATGTTGCCAGTTCATTTTAAAGTATAAAATCAGCTCGGGCCAGGCTAATTCCAGGTTTTCCTTAAAGTAGAAGACTAGTACTCTTCAGATCATGGAACATCAGTTTTACATAAAACATTGTGCATTATGGCTCATTATACCATGTTGCCAGTTCATTTTAAAGTATAAATCAGCTTGGGCCAGGCTAATTCCAGGTTTTCCTTAAAGTAGAAGACTAGTACCCTTCAGATCATGTGTATTTGGTCTGGCCCAAGATGAAAAAGTCTTTCAAAATCACACTGGAACATCAGCTTTACATAAAAAAATTGTGCTTTATGGATCGGTATTCCATGTTGCCAGTTCATTTTAAAGTATAAAATCAGCTCGGGCCAGGCTAATTCCAGGTTTTCCTCTGGCCCAAGATTAAAAAGTCCTTCAAAATCACACTAGAACATCAGCTTTATATTCAATTTTTTTGTGCATTATGGATCGGTAGGCCATGTTGCCAGTTAATTTTAAAGTATAAAATCAGCTTGGGCCAGGCTAATTCCAGGTTTTCCTTAAAGTAGAAGACTAGTACTCTTCAGATCATGTGTATTTGGTCTGGCCCAAGATTAAAAAGTCCTTCAAAATCACACTAGAACATCAGCTTTAAATTAAACTTTTTTGTGCCTTATGGATCGGTATGCCATGTTGCCAGTTAATTTTAAAGTATAAAATCAGCTCGGGCCAGGCTAATTCCAGGTTTTCCTTAAAGTAGAAGACTAGTACTCTTCAGATCATGTGTATTTGGTCTGGCCCAACATGAAAAAGTTCTTCAAAATCACACTTGAACATCTGCCTCAAATTTTTTGAGCGCAATGGCTTTTAAAATATAATTTTATTAAATATATATTTAATTATTTATTGTAATATATAATTATAAATTCAGTAATTAAAATAAATATTTTACAATATACAAAATTACATTTAATACGATATTGTATATTTACATTGTTAATAAACAGATGTACTGCTTTTCTTCATTCTATCTCCTTCAGTGTTGATCTGTGAGGTGTTTAATATAAACAGCGGGTGTTTGTGAACGCTCCCTTTAGTTCACGGTGGTTCAGTGAAGCGGCAGCTGCGAATATCAAACCAACTTCAGCCGGGGAATATGAGGCTGCGAATATCGAGCCAAACGAATCTGGAGCTGCGAATATCAAACCAACTTCAGCCTCGTGCCCGCAAGTGAGCCGCAACCAATCCTGCTTTAGAGCGAAGATTGGACCGCCTACCTAATTACCATACAAATGCAGAAATACAGAAATAATTAAATAAAGAAATGTTGAAATAAATCAATAAATAAATAAATAAATAAGTGTTGAAATAAATAAATAAATGTTGAAATAAATAAATGAATGAATAAATAAATAAATGCACATAAATATATAAATACATATATAAATAAATAAAAAATGTATTTATTAATTTATTTACCTATGCAAATATTTATTTGTGTATTTATTTATTGAGTCATTCATTTATATGTGCATTTATTTATATATGTATTTATTTATTCATTTATTTATGTATATATTTATTTATTTATTTCTACATTTATATGTGCATTTATTTATTTATACTTATGTCATTTTTGGTCCTCCATAGTACAGCTTAAACACACACACACACACACACGAAAAAAAAAAACTATACAGTATGTGTGTATATATACAGTACTGTGAAAATGGTTTAGGCCGATGCAAATTTCTTAAAACCAATTTTCTCAATATTAAGAGAGTTTTATGTGGCAAAGTTACCACGTATTAAAACAGATGCAAATAAAAATAAATACAGTAAAAAGTAACAAGAAGTCCACAGGTGCCAAACCTTTGTTTGGGCTAACCTATTAAACCAATGTTATTCATAGTACAGAGTAGGGCTGTGAATCTTTGGGAATCCAACAATTCGATTCAGAATCGATTCTTGGGGTCACAATTTGATTTTTTTCTGATTCTTTCAAATCGGTTGGATTTCTTTTTCTTCATCCTCCATACTTTAGAAGATCAACAAACACTGTAACACGACACTACATGTCCCTCTGTAGCCTAATAGGGAGAGACAGTAAGAGCACTGTCGTGCGGAGCTTTTTAACTGTTTCTTTTTAACTGTTTCTTAAACAGCTCAGCTAGTTAAAGAAACAGTCCAGGGTCTCCGTTCTCGTATTCGGTCTTCATAATGCATGCATAATTTTGTTAACCCTGTCTTAACTTTTTAGAACATGTTACAGGCATCAAATTCAAAATGAGTGAATATTTGCAACATAAAAGTTCTTGTCTTTGTAGTGTATTCAATTGAATGAGTTAAAAAGAATTTGCTAATTGTATTCTGTTTCTGTTTTCTTTATTCCCCTTTTTTAAGATATGTAAACTTTAGGAATTAAACATAAATTTAACATAAATCTTTGTTTTATATCTTTCTTTGAGCTTCCAGACAAACAGTTTTTCTCTCATTAACACTAATTGAGTAAACAGAATACTTTATTTAAACCAATGGCATACCTGTCAAGTCTCCCGTTTTGGCCGGGAAACTACCGTATTTTACGCCTCTTTCCCGCCGTCCTCCCGTATTGGTATTTTCCCGTATTATATTAAAAAAAGCTTTATTATTGAGGCGACAGGGCACTGGTCACTGTGTGTCTCTTAACCAATGGTAGTGCCGGTTCAAGGAGAAAGTCCCGCCTTTCAGGTGAAACAGCCAATCAGGTTCCTGGTTTTGCGGAGCGCAATGTATGAAAGCCCCGCCTCCCTCGCTGTGAGAGCTACTCGGAGCTGACGTTAAAGCATATCTGGATATACAGCGAGGTAACGGAGCTAAACATGTAAACTATGATGACGTTGTTTCTGACAACAACCGACTGTGTGCTTAAGAAAATACAGCTTGTGACTCAGTTAGCTTAACTTTACAATTAGATGTTCAACCTGCCCTGATCAGCCAATAACTATTTCATTTTCAAACTGTTTATTAATTTAGGATTGCAGGCCTACTGTAAGCTATAATGAACGTAACTGTATTTATTTTATTAGTTCAGGGCTAGTTTAAGAGTATTGTGGTGTAATTTATTATTTAGAAGGGGCAGAAGAGATGGTTGATCTGGGCTGGGCTGAAATTAACTGAATTGATCAGGACTGGACTGATCAATAGAAAGAAGTATTAATGAAATTATTAATTTTTCAGGCCCCTTTGGACTAATATTTACTTATGCAATATATCTGGTCCGTGTCCTTTTTGTAAAAGCTGATGATTTCATGTAAAAAAAAGGGTTTTACTTAGGCTGTATTATAAGAATTACATATGTAGGAATGTCCACAACATTTCAGTGTCAACAAAGATAGACCTGTCAGATTCTGATTATCTAATTGTAGATTGTAAAAGGTTCCCAGGTGGTTATTTTAGATTTATTGTAAACCTGTCTTAAAATATAAGGGATTCTGAACCTCGGTTGGGTTGGTGGGCGACGCGAAGCAGGTGACGGAAAATTTCCCTTATTTTTAAGTCCAAAACTTGACAGGTATGCAATGGTGAGTTCCTTATTAATGTTTATTATAATAATATATAATAATCACATGATGTACTGATGTACTAAGTGGTTATTTACATACATTTTTTGTACAAATAGCTTGTAGTAGTAGGAATAACATTGTAGGTTATTCCTGTTTTGTAGGTTATAGAAATGAATGGTCACCTGTCGCTTTCCAGTTTTCTATTATCGTAATTACACTGCCTGGCCAAAAAATAGTCACCTCCATAAAAATGGCCACACACTATATTATTTTCTTTTTGAGTGCCTTTAGCTTTGATTGCAGCATGCATTCACTGTGGTGTTGTTTTATTAAGCTTCCACAATGTCTTTTCCACAAAGTTTTTTTTCAACCCAGTGTTGCATTATTTTTTCACCAAGATCTTGCATTGATGATGGTAGAGTCTGACCATTGCCCAAAGTCTTCTCCAGCACATCCCAAAGATTCTCAATGAGATTAAGATCTGGACTCTGTGGTGAACAGTCCATGTGTGAAAATGATAATTTCATGCTCCCTGAATCACTCTTTCACAATTCCAGCCCCATGAATCCTGGCATTGTGAACTTGGAATATGCTTGTGTCATCAGATAGAAAAATTCTATTGATGGAATAAGCTGGTCTATATTCTGTATGTTCAGGTAGTCAGCTGACCTCATTCTTTCAGTACATACTGTTGCTGAACCTAGACCTGACCAACTGCAGCAACACCACATCATTTACTTACTTAAATCAGGTGGAGACTTTTTATTTGGCCTGGCAGTGTATATGGGCATAGTTTTGTGATTACTTAGATATAAACTGATTGTCCACACTTAGTTGTTTAAAAAAAACAAAAACAAATGAACAAATAGACCAGTTTGCACTTGTTTGCACTTATGGGTCTGCGATCACTTTTGTTGAACACAATGCTATGCATTAATAAAGTTTCTATTCTAAAGTACTATGAAATGAGAGCGGAACCAATTATATGTTTTACTTTGCTTAGATTAAAATTGTAAATATTCTAAGATCCTTAAATTGAGATTCTAAAGCATGTAGGCTATATAAAAAACGGTTACCTTAATCCAAGACACTTGTGAGACGCAGACAGACCCTGCTCTCTCTTTCTCTGTGAGATCTCTGGTGGTATTTACAGTTAGAAGAAGTGGGTGTGTCTGATAGATAAGTTTCGTTTCTCTCTCGTCTCTCCTCAGGGCTCTCTCTCTTAGTGCTCAGAAACTACAGAACCGATAGATCAGGTTACTGTTAAGCTGCAGCGCAGTGAGATTTAGACTAAAACTTAAACTTTATTACTGATTATTAGCGAGCTGAACTCCGGCTGATAACTGGATCAGATGTCTTCCATCGTGTCTTCTCTGGGGGAGGAGAAGGAGTGGAGGCTGAGGGGTTTATTCCCCCGGCCTGTCCGCCTCCACCTCCTCTACAAGAGCAGTCATCACGGAGCGGACATCAGCACCCTGCTCTCCAGCTTCGACAGCTGCGGGAGCTTCGTCCTGGCGGTGTTTCTGCAGTCGGGGGAGGTCAGAGGAGGCTTCACGAGTAAGTCTCTGAAGAATGGGAGCGAGTTTACTGATGAAGAGGCTTTTCTGTTCGAGATAAACAACAACGCCAGACGATTCCCTGTAAACAAACCTGCCCGAGCCGTCCAGGTTCATTTCACAGAGTCAGCTCCGAGCTCTTCATCTGTGTTTGGCTCTGCCGTTCCTCGTTCTACTGCTTTTGGCGTAAGCGCTGGTTTTGGCTGCCCTGCTTCTTCTGGTTTTGACTCTCCTGCTTCTTCTGGTTTTGACTCGGGCGTTGCTCCTTCTTTTGGCTTTAGTGCTGGTTTTGGCACTCCTGCTTCTTCTGCTTTTGGCTCTCCTGCTTCTTCTGGTTTTGGCTCGGGCGTTGCTCCTGTTTTTGGCCGGGCTTCATATAAGAAGCCAGTGATCCGGCGAGGCGCAGACCGAGGTCCTCTTGGCGGTTCTTCTTCAGCTCAGACGGACCCGTCTAGTCCTCCAGTGTCTGTCTCCTTCGGGAAGACTCTACACATCTACTCGTCTGATCATCAGATGTATGTGAATTTCAGCCCTGACCTGACCTACAGCAGCAGCTCCTGGACTGAGGAGCAGGGCGTGCGCTGCCTGGATGTGGAGCTCCACAGGGTCCAGGGTCAGTTTACAGGAGTTAAATTAACCTGAGTTTAACTTCTGCTGATTTCTGATGTAAAGGTCTGACTTTCATGATGAATGATGGTTTTTGTTTAGATGTGGGAGATATTCTGCCCAACCCCTGGAGAGAGCTATCCTGGACAGAAGAGTAAGTTAAGTTAGTTAAATGACATTTTATATAATGAAATAAAAATACTTTGTTCACTCTTCGCAGATATTTTTATTTTAATTTATTGAAAAAAGAAAAATTAGAAACATTCCGACACAGAGATCATATCAAGATTTTACACAATTCTATGATGAACAGACAATGGATAAAACACTTTAAAAGTTAGGGGTCAAATAATTGCTTAGTTTAATATACAGTGCTTTGTTTTCATCTTTTGTTTCATCATTTATTGTTGTCTTGATTTCATGTCAATTTGTGAAAAACAGATAAATAAAAAAGCTACAAAATGTAAACCAAAAAAAATATTTAAATGTGTTTACATTGATGGACATTGAAAGTTTATTGCCATTTTGCAGGTAGGGAAAATTATTTAAATTCACCAAACAATTTAATTAGACCTATTAATACTTTGTAGCTATTTTTGCTCTCAAAACAGCCTTACTGATTGCAACATGGGCCAGAATCTCAATAATATCATATTTTAAATATATATAATATATTTATATATAATATATAGAAAATATATGAAAATCATGATAACATGTTGCTTAAAAGTCTGGATAAACCCAATGATGCTTTAGATTGAAGTTAAATTTGCTGCACAAATTAAGACATTACATATTTATGTATTTTTTTACATATCAGGAAGTATTTTATATAACAATTTACATATTTGCAAAATTAGCATTCAGAACTTGATGGAGATAAATTAATCAATTACAGTAAAGTAATTTCCTAATATTCCTAACTAATATTATGAAGATATTTGCAATTATACATTTTAAACCATCTTTGTTGTTTAGAAACAGGAAGAGCCTGAGGGAGAATTTTGTCTCTTATAAGCTGGTGGTGGAGACAGTATCGCAGGTCAGAGCTCTGCTTCTTGGACCAGTGGGTTCTGGAAAATCCAGCCTCATCAACTCCATCAGATCCACCATGTTCAAACGCATCATGCACTTGCCCAATGTTGGCACAGCAGCAGGAAGTTTCACCAAGAAGGTATCCAGAAAGACATGGCAGATCCAAAGTTTGGCTTTAATTTACTATCGATTTAATTTACTTTCAAGAAATATTTGACTTATAGAACTAGAATAATTGATGCTTTCTTTCTATTTTCATTATTCTTATTCTTTCACCTAGCTGAAGTCATATGATATTCGTGTAGAGAAAGGGGGTCCTCCTACTGCTCTCAGCCTGTGTGATGTGATGGCCATTGGAGATGAAGATTGTACAGGTCTGTCTCTCTCTGATACACTGGCAGTCATCAAGGGCCATGTTCCAGAAGGATATCAGGTACTGTATTTGGATTAGAAATGACACAGTTACTGGTTTCATAGTAAACCATGTTAAAAATCATAGAGGTTGTGCTACTGTTTTAATTTAAATTATTATTAAAACAGCGGTTTCTGTCAGAATTCCAGAGATTTTTCAACAATATAAAAAGAAAATGTCATAGCGCTGCTGTCTGATACTGTTTTCTTCTCATTGTCTGAAAAGCTGCACAGTAGCATTCTGTTATTGGACTGATTTTAAATGTGGTATAGGTTAAAAGTGAAGATGGAAAAATAGTTACATAACACATCTAATCATCAACTTGAGCTTTATTTGAACATTTATTAAAGAATTTAATTTTTTTTTTAATAATGGTTGATTTATTTTAGTCAATATGTAAAATAATTTAAATAAAAATAAGTCATGTTCACTGGGGGCATGTGAAGATTTGGTTTGCAGTGTTGGCCAAACATATTTTAATCGTTTAAACCCAGAGCCATACTTCTCCTTGCTTTTCATACAGATAATTGCAATAATAAGCTTTCTGAAGTAATAAGCGTAGTAGACCAGGGTAAAATGGTTGGTTTACTGAAGGAGTGTACAGAACTGTATGTTCAGCTGTGTTCTCTTCTGCTCCTGCAGTTCCAGAGTGATGTTCCCATCAGTGATAAGATCAGTGGCTACAGAGCAGCTCCCACGTTGGAAGACCAAGTTCATGGCGTCCTGTTTGTGCTTGATGCATCTAAAGTGACATCCTACTCCACCAGCCTGCGGAACAACCTCAGGAAGCTCCACACTACTGCATCAAACATGGGTGAGCATTTACTAGACTTCTTATTTTAACCGACAAAAACAAAATCCAGATCTCATAACCTGTGACCTTTCTATAGAATGGCTTGTTTGTTTAATGGTTTAACCCTGCTGCCAGATGAGGTATAGTTAATGCATGGTAAAACAGATTTACATATAAAATCAGCACTTTTCTGTGCTACTGTATATTTATGACTGTATGTATAATTAATCATGTTAAGAAGTTTAGGTACACAATTGGTAATTACAGTATACATATTAAATCTATTATAAATCTAAAAATATTCTTTATTGATAGTTAATGTTTTTTCCCCATTCATACAGTATCTATAATGTAAAATCTTTGGGCATTGCTATCCCCTTAAAATCATTGTGTTCATAAATATTCATATATTACTCCTAATGCAAAAACTGCATGAATTGTTTGGTAACTGTTAGGTTTAGCATATCTTGAATCCTGAATAATTCTGTTTTTGTGAACACAAAACTGATATTATTTATCACGGTAAAGTTATTATGAAATTATGAAGTGTGAAATTGTGGCCTTACATGCAGAGTCTAACGGGTTAAATCACTTTTATATGTATAAACTTAAACTTAAATGCAGCAATATTAACGAGACATCACTACAAACACATAAATAGCAAATACTTTTATACTGCAGTAGCTTTTCCCTCGTCATTCCACTGATGAAACAAGTCATTAACAGATGTCTTCATCACACACAGTTGTGTTCTGAATTATAGAGTGCATCCAACAACATGGTAACATGGTATAACATGGTAGCAGAATAAGAGCTCTAATTCCTCATGCACGACTAATATGGCCATGCACTATAATATAACTGACTCTTTTGGTGTTGAATTCTGCCTCAGGTATCCCTCAGTTGATCCTGCTGACACATGTGGACCTGGTGTGTTGTGCAGTAAAGGAGGATGTTAAGTATGTCTACTCCAGCCGAGCTCTGCAGGAGAAGGTACTTATGCATTTACAGGGACTAGTCAAGCTGGGCTTGTGTGTTTGCACATTTGTCAGCGATTAGAATAACCTCTAGTGTGTGTATTGTGGTTATGCAAACCCCTGTGTGTTTGGTGATATCCCTACAGATGCAGAAAGCAGCCGAACTGGTGGGATTGCCACTATCCTACGTGGTGCCAGTGAAGAACTACATGTCTGAGCTCTCAGTGGACCGCAACACTGACATCCTGCTCCTGAGTGCGGTCAACAGCATCCTTCAGGCTGTGGATGATGCACTTGAAGACCAATACCCTGGTGGCATCACAGTGCAGCACACTCAGACCACTCCAAACAGCAGCATCGGAGTGGCGGAGCTATAAGTGAGCTACAGGATAGAATCATTTCCTGTCAAATTGTGAGTGCCTAATGCATGCTTTACCATTTCTGCTGAGCAAAGGAATGTATTTTTACTAAATTTCTGTAAAACAAGAAATGTGTCCTTTAACATATTTATTTTATGAAAATGCAAAAAAAACAGATTGTTCTGCTTTGCTAATGATGCTACAGATTGCTCTGTCAGTATTTTAAGGAAACAGGGTTTGGACTTTCAGTTATAGTTAAATTCCCATCTAAAATTTGTGTCAACGGCACTCTTGCACTCTTTATTTCTTATTCAACTGGGCATCACATTAAAAATGTGTAAATGTAATCAAAAACATATTTAAAAAAAAAAAAAAAAAAAATATATATATATATATATATATATATATATATATATATATATATATATATATATATATATAATCAAAAACATCTATTCCTAGAGGTCCCTTTGTTATGCATCTAAAGAAGAAAAAATATGAATTCAAAATATTAGAGTATTTAGAAAAATATGAATTGTGTAATACATTTTTGTCTGTTTAGTTTATCCATTTTTCGTGCTTCTAGCATTGAATATATTATATGTAGGAAATAGGCATATAAGCTGTAGGATCGATCATTTGTGTTGTGTGAAAAGATATTGTAATGAGAGTTGGAATGGTAATATATTTATGTAATAGAACTGCACAATATTTAAAAAACTAATAAATTGCAATATTTTTTGTGATATAGTGATATTTAAAAATCTAGGAATTCACAGGATTTCACAAGAAACCAATAATTCAACATGTCATGATATTAACAATGCACTTAATCAAACAATGATTAAAGTAGCATAAATTATTTTGATCATTTGGTGGATTCAAAATATACGAATCTTGCCAATTGTCTTTCTGCTGCATTAAAAATAGTAGAATGACATGTATGATTTAATTTGATTTAAATGACATTGTAAATCATTATGTGATTGACAGACTTGTTGCAATAACAATGCTGACATGATATATTGTGCAGCTCTAATGTTTTTGCCTTTGTTGGTATTTGATGTTTTCAATAAAAATGATGGTCAGAGATTGAATTTAATGTCTTAACATTTATGATAAAGATTTATCAGTAATTGATAATGATTTAACCAACATATTCCATCAAAGAAAGATGCTTTTTCATAGCTTACAAACATTTGACGGACAGTGACAGATTATTAAAGCGGCAACTGAATGCAATCAGCTGAAGAATACGGAAACGCGAGTACTTGTGTGTGTCTCATTTAATTAGCTGGGTGTGTGCGGTCCTTAGGCGATGGCACGGCTCCTGAATGTAGTCTGGTCTTAGCTCTTTGCTGTTGTTGATTCTTGAGAAAGAGCCAAGTGTCAGGTATGTGGAGCTCATGATTCAACAGAAGGAAGAGGCCAGAAGACTTCTTTGTGGCTGCAGTTGAAAGAAAGGAAATGGAGAATTTCATTAGTGAGGAAGGCTACAGGCAGGTTGGATAGGGTGTTGTCGATGACAGTGATTGTTGCCCAGGGTTAATTATGTAGAGACCACAGTCTTTTTCAGAGTGCAAATTGCATTACCGGGAATTGTGTTATGCACCAACACCAGGGTAAACAGAATCTTTGACTTTAATGTTAGTAACCTCTACATAGATCAAGGGAAGTTAGCTAGAGTGTTAATAGCATTATCAGTGTGTGGGTGGGCGCCACGTACAACCAACTACTTTATTTATTTGTTAACCCAGGTAGCCAGTGCAGTTTCTGCACTATAGAACAGCTACTACCATCTCACACACCTTCTCCTCAGTATTTGTGTTGATCCATAGCATAAGCTTGTTGATCTCTCTGCTGCTAATGACTGTTTGACCCACACCACATCAGCTTTGTAAGCTGGAATTCGTGTCACATTAAAGATTTTTTTTTGTGGAGTAAAGCCACTGATGTATAGCCCTTTTGAGCCACAGACTTATGTATTGTTACGGTTTATTACAGCCAAAATCTGACATTAGTTTAACGTTTTCTTTTAAAAAAAGCCACACAGTGTGTATGCTGATCACAGGGCGGAAGACCTCTTCTGAGGATCTCTGGCACTTTAAGAACATGTTAATTTACCAAATTACCATATTATTATTATTATTATTATTATTATTATTATTATTATTATTATTATTATTTATTTTTATTTTTTTTCTCCCCAGTTTATCACCCACTCACTAGGACCCCAATTATTTACAATGCTTCTGGAGGGTGAGGACAAGCACATACCTCACCCCATACATGTAAAGTCAGCCACTGCATCACTGGCCAGTAGGGGAGCTGGGCAACAGAAGGAAAGAATCAGTAAGTTTGCTCCTGAAACTCCAATTCCCAGAATCCCTGGCAGTGATCAGTGCCAACTAGCCATTCTTGTGCTGCATGGTATAAAATTACAGCCCAAAGCCTCACACTTTATAGCCTCTTTGGGTAACTGGTAACTGAGGGTTTTAAAAAATAAATAAAAGAAACCCAATAAAAGAATCCCACGACAGTAATAAAGCTAAAGTAGAGTTTAGGAAGAAAAAAGGCCGCCAGTGTAATTTAATTTCTTCTCTTTTGTTGTGTTTTATGTTTGGTTTCTTGGGAGCAGAAAGCTAAATTCTGTTTGCATATACCAAAAGTGGCAATCCCTTTGTTCTGCTACCTGCCTTTTTTTCCACACCTCTTTTCAAGCATTTCTTTTCCTACCCATTCTCTAGTCTCCTCTGTGAAGAATCAATTCCACAAACACACCTTATTTCTGTTCCATTAGTAACAATTAAAAGAAGTGACACTATAAATAATATTAATGCATATTAACAAATAATTAATCAAATAAACCAATAATTATAAATACATGTGAGTAAACAAATATAATTAAAATAAAACTGTATACTTGGATCTTCCACCTCCCCCTCCTGTAACACCATTGCCTCTTTGTGAACTGCCACCAATGCAACATCACAAAGGCAGACATGTGCACCAAAGAAAGAGCCAGATCCCCAGCTTTAATATATCAGCCAACAGAAGTCTGTGCGATCCATCCATTAACACAATGGGAGTGATAAAGAAATGGTACGTCATCTACCCACCCAGACAGAGTGTGGCCAGTTGGGCGCTCTAATGCTTCAGCTGCGACCTGGATTTAAACTTGCGATCCAGTGTCTTAGTCTGCTGATTGTAATCTTTCAGTGTTTTTGCTGGGAAATGATTACAAAATGCTACACCCATGTCAAGTTTAAATCCGAATACAGAAAGTTAGTTTGGACTGTAGAGAAATAACAACATTTTGATTTTGTCATTTTGTTACCCCTAGTTTCAGTTATTGCAGTTCAAAAAAGAAGATAAAAAAGAAAAGAAAACCACTATTCTGCCTTCAAAATACTGACCACTTGGAGGCACTCCTTTCTAATAATAAAAAAAAAAACATCATGTGGTACTGCTACACAGTGTGCCTGCTGTATTGAAGTGTTTATCAGATTACCAACACAAAGTCTAAATTACTGTACACTTGTATTCAGCACTTCACAATAGAAAAGACCTACCAAAAATTTCACTTTCCTCCCCCATTACTTTACACAGTATGAATCACCTTTCCTTTCAGAAAGTCATAATGTATTTGCAGGACCAGGAAGCCACTCCTACTTACTTTAGACCAAGCAAAACTGATATCAGACTGCTGTTACTCTCTCAGTCTGTGAGAGCAGTAAGATGGCAGAGGCCAGTATTTCAGTAGATCAGGATCAGTTCAGCTGTTCAGTCTGTCTGGATCTACTGAGAGATCCAGTGACCACTCCCTGTGGACACAGTTACTGTATGGTGTGTATTAATGGCTGCTGGGATAGGAATGATAAAAAGGGGGTCTACAGCTGCCCCCAGTGCAGAGAGACGTTCACTCCGAGGCCTGTTCTACGCAGAAACAACATGCTGGCTGAAGTGGTGGAGAAACTGAAGAAGACAGAAGTCCGAGCTGCTTCTCCTGCTCACTGTTACGCTGGAGCTGGAGATGTGGAGTGTGATTTCTGTACTGGGAGAAAACTCAAAGCCATCAAGTCCTGTTTGGTGTGTCTGGCTTCTTACTGTGAGACTCATCTCCAACCTCACTATCAGTCTCCTGCCTTTAAGAAGCACAAGCTGGTCAAAGCCTCCAAACAGCTGCAGGAGAAGATCTGCTCTCAGCATGATAAACTGATCGAGATCTACTGTCGTACTGATCAACAGTTTATCTGTTATTTATGTTCAGTTGATGCACATAAATACCATGATACAGTTTCAGCTGCAGCAGAGAAAACTGAGAAACAGGTATGAAAAATTTAACATTTGGTATTTGCATTTAAAATCGTTTACAATAATTCTTTACAATTGTGTGTCATTTGAATTTACTGCATTAACATAGATTCTTTAAACAACATAAAAACTAGAAAATGCTTCTCAGCATTAGTACCAAATGAGTGGAACCGGTCAATCTGCATTTTTAGTTAACCCTCATCTGCCAGCATTTTTTACATACTTGCATGTATACTCATTCATTCCAGAGTTATGAAGAGCATCATGCCTTAGCTGGGAATCTTTGGAACTTTTGATTTTAATTATAAAACAATGTATATGTTTGTAGAGTCACCTAGAGACATTGCAAAGAAAATCACAGCAGAGAATCCAGGAGAAAGAGAAGAGGCTGCAGGAGGTGAAACAGGCTGTGAAAACTCTTAAGGTGAGCAGTGAGCTGCTGGAACAGCTTTCTTTACACCTAAGTCAGACAGCCAGCCAGAAGCCCAGTGATGTGACATTTCGAAATTGTAAACAGCCACAATGTGAACATTTAATGTAGAGACACAAAGACGTAGTTCAGCTTTAAGCCACATCCACACGTCTCTGAATATTTTTGAAAACAGAGGTTTTTGTCTCTGTTTTTAAAAATATCCTCGTCCACACGGAAACCCTATACCACTTAAAAACGATAAAATGAACAAGAATTCTCTAGATATCCGGACGTTTTCTCATCACTCCTCAGCAGCGTTGGAAAGGTTACTTTTAAAATGTAATCCCTTAGAGATTACTGATTACATCACTCAAAATGTAATTTGTAACGTAATCAGTTACATTACTTATAGCCTGAATGAATGTAGCAACCACATATTGCATATTATTGTTTTATTTTTCTTTCCAGTTAACAAATAGATAAACAAATAAAACAGCCTTTTCAATCACCCTATAAAATACTTATGAAACCATTTCATCAAACAGTTTTATGGGACACTTTTCTAAATTGATGATAAAACCCTTAAAACCATTAAAAAACAAACAATGTAACAACTGTAAGCTATCTTTTTGCAGGGTTGCCACTTTCTGCAGGTGGATTTTTTGGCAGGATTATCTAGGAGTGTAAATCACAAGATTCATTACAATATGATACGATACGATTTTTTTAGTCAATGATACGATAATGGACGATACCTCAAATTATGTCACGGTACGATACGATTCGGTTCAATACGATTTTATGCGATTACTATCTTTTCCTTTTTTTAAGAACTCACAAATGCAAACAAAATATAATTTGAATGTTTTATTATTAAATGTCAAATGCAGTGTAATTATAAACAGTAAACAATAATTCACTTCAACACTTTAATTTCCATTGTTTAGGTTCCATTTGAGAACATCAAATGCAGAAGAAAATGTAAAAAAAAAAGTGCCTGTTATATTTATAGTTTACAATGTGTGTATGGATGTTGGTGATGAATAGTCAATCATTCTCTACATTTCCAGATTCAGTAGGGTCTTATCAAACAAATTACAAAATTTGTAATTTATAGCACAAAGCATTGAAGATTTACACTGCATTATATTAGGTGTCCACCAGGCGTCTCCAAATACAAAGATACACAAGTAAATATGTCACTATACAACAACAGTTTGTAATATTTTTGTTTGTTTGTGATAAAATAAATTAATGTAAGTCAATTTCAGAGTAATATAATTTTTTTTTTTGATGAAATGACACAAAATCACACGTATGCGCGCACCTTTGTTTAGCAGAGGGATTTGGCATGCCCCACCCCCAGCCATTAGAAGACCAATAAGGGCAAATTACGTACCAGTGTTTTCGTCTAAGGGTGGACTATTGGTTGAAATAGGTGTCAATCACTTTTGTGACCCTGGAGAAAGGCAATGACCTGATTTGATTGGATTGGATTGATCCAGCGCTCACGTTATTGGTTCAAAAGACGATCACTCAAGAAAAATAGTGGTTTGTGGACCAATAAAAACCACAGAATCTAGAAGAGGACATCCTTAGCTTTGTATTCACAAACAACTTTATGTGAAATCATTACATTGAGTGGTCACTAGGAGCTTGAGAATATGACGTTGCGGTTGAGCTGAAACTAAACGCATGTGTGTGAGGAGAAGTGAGCAGGAGAATAAAGGACTTTATGGATATTTTATCTGCGGTTCAGTGCTGTGTTGTAGATGCTGTGATAGTAAGTGAATTTTCTATAATCTAATATGATGTTATTTTACATATTAATAATATTTTATGAGGCTATTTTGTTGGGGAGGCGTGTTCCCCATGTAAACAATGTAAAAAAAACAGGCTGTTTTCAGTTGGAGATTTCTGGCGACTGGTTTCATGTAGATGGCTGAAGATTTGCGTGCAGGTAGTTCAAGTAGTACTAGAGAATATGAGTCGGTTAGTTGGTCGGTGTGTTTAGAATATTTGACGCTTTAAGCATTCTACTTTACATAGTCAGCTAGGGGGCGCTTCTGCAGTGAAAACATTCTGAGCAGGAGGTTGTGAATCGTAGAATATTCTGATGTCGTGATTTATGTGAATGTGATCGCGTTTTGTCAGTGTTGGATTAGAAGACCAAAAATAGTAAAGTACCGCAATGTAATCCATTTATTTTAGCAGAGTAACAGTAATCTGATTACCACTTACTGAAGCAGTAACTGGAACGGATAACAGTTACTCATAATTTGTAATAATGATTACGTAACACCGTTACATGTAATCCGTTACCTCCCAACACTGCTCCTCAGCAACAATTACTTCATTTTTTTAAATTGTCCCACCAGGTGCTTGTTGGTCCAGACCTGGGCCAGAATCTCTGTTCACGGTAAGGTTTGTACCTCCGGACAGGAGGATCGGAAAAAAGCTGCACGCAGCGCATTTTAGAAATGTTACCTCTGGTGTGTTAGTTAACGTGAGAGTTACATTAAATTAAGCTGTGAACATGTTAATAATCCACAAATTGCAGAGAGAACAGAACCAACCCTGGCGCTGTCCCTGTTTCAGGTTTTACAGTTACGTAAAATACTAATTACAGCACACCTGATCCAACTACTCAACTAACAACTAGCTTATCAACTAACTAATCAACTATCTGCCCCAACAGCACTGGCTGAGATGAGCTGTGTGATGCAGCAGGAAAACTAGCATTACAGTGTTATTCAACAGCACAGAGCTAACCCAGCTAACTGAAGAACAGTATAGAACACCTAAATGCTTAACGTGGGTTTTCTTTTCACTGAAACCTATCAGAAGGACAAATCTTAACGTGTCTTAATGTACTAAAACAATGAGCCATAAACACAAACATCTCTAATTTATTTCACTGCATAATAAACTTAATCAGAATCGTCATAAGATAAACAAACTCCTGCACTGTGACCAACATTACTGACCCGCTGTAAAATCCAGAGAGGCTGTGGAGTAAACATGCTGGATGAGGAGCTCCAGCAGTAGTTAAATCATGCATTTTGAGTTTGATGGTCTAACTCACATGTGTCAAACACAAGGCCCGCGGGCCAAATGTGGCCCGCCACGTCTTTTTATGTGGCCCGCGAGAGCTTGTAAGATCTTAGTGTCTATAATAAATAGGTCAGAAGCGTCCTTTGACCAAAAAATACATTTCCCACAATGCTTGTCGATTGTATTACCCGCAAAGTTACGGCTTACTGCCACTACACGGCAGTGTAGTCATTGATGTGGAAACCCTGCCAGAGGGAAGGTGTAACTTCGCGGGTGGAATTGAGACATATAAATGTTTATCCCATAATGTCCAGAAAAAGAGAAGTTGATGCAGACGGACGGCTGTGCTTCAAGGCGAAAGACCGGTATGCCTTTTGTGTTACGAAGAGTGTTACTGACCAAAATAAACGCTTTTTAGGAGAGATATAAGTTCTGTGTAAATATTTATAAGTCAATAGCTGACAAAATCTGTTTTAATGACGTTAATAAACATCACTGTGACAGCGCTAGTCGCAGTTTCACCGCAGCAAAGGAGGAGCACGTGAATCACTTATCTAACCAGCCTTTACTGATTTCTGCCCTCAATAACCCTTTCAATAACCTCCAATAGCCTTTAATAGTCTTCAGTAGCCTTCAACAGTCTAACCTTGCAGCCGTGGTGTGTCCACTAAACTCCGTAGTTATAAACATCCTGTATTATTCGGTTACAAAAATCTTTATTTCATACACAGAAGAACTTAAAATTTTTAAAAACGCTCCAGACTGGCTGAGCTGAGCCCTGTAGCCCGTGGCTGGGCTGTAGCTCTGACTCAGTAAAGACTGCGGACTTGTGGTGCTGCTGCTGCAGCTCCCACTAGTGGTTGGATGAGGAACTGCTAAATCTGAGGAAATGCTATGTTCTTAACAGCTCACAATTTTTGATTTTATATTTATTAAGCCTTATTTCAGTTAATAATTTCAAAGTTAATATAACTTGATGTCATTTCTATTCACTTGAATAGTTTGGTTCTTGATTGATGGAGTTTTTGGATTTCATGACATGACAAATTAAAAGGATTTATGTTAATAGAGCAACAAGCAAACATTTTTTCCATGCAACTGTAATGTTTGATTGAATAAATAATATATTGAGAGTTATTTAACATTAAGGAGTAATTACATTCATTTACATATATTACATTTGGTTACATTTTATTACATTTATAAGTTACATCTGGCCCTCGGAGGACAGCAAATATGCCAATGTGGCCCTCGGCCAAAATGAGTTTGACACCCCTGGTCTAACTGGTCTGTCAGTATATCCAGGGTGGTGTTGGATCAGTATAACGAGTTCATACCAAAAGAGCAGTGCGTAGAACAGACAAACACGCCACTATCACTCATCTCAGCTACACTGGTAAAACATGTTACTGGTTTTGGAGTAACTCTGTGCTGTGTGTGCTTTTCTGCTGTGTGTAAATATTCTGTAAACATTCGGTCGAAGTTCACTGGTGTTGCGCCAAAAAGAGTCCCCTCACGATCTCTCTAAGCTAATGCTAAACAAAAAGCAGACATTCACAGACTCTCTGTGTGATGTCAGCATTTTCAGAAAGCTCCATTTTCCCCGTCCACACGGCTCCGCTGGGAGCGGTGTTTTCAAAAATCTTCTCTCTTTTTTAAACTGTTTTTAAAAATACCCCGTTCGTGTGGACGGGCCTTAATGTTAATGTGTGTGTGTATTATAACAGCTCTCTGCACAGTCAGCAGTGGAGGACAGTGAGAGGATCTTTACTGAGCTGATCCGCTCCATTGAGAAAAAGCGCTCTGAGGTAACAGAGCTGATCAGAGATCAGGAGAAGACTGAACTGAGTGCAGCTGAAGAACTCCTGGAGCAGCTGGAGCAGGAGATCACTGATCTAAAGAGGAGAAACACTGAGCTGGAGCAGCTTTCACACACAGAGGATCACATCCACTTCCTCCAGGTAACAAACACTGATCTGATCTACAGAAACACCTGATCCAGAAACATTCTCACACTCCTCCTCATAAAGTTTAATAAATGATCTGACAGCTCGATTAATCAATATTATATTAATATCTAATAGAACTACAAATTAGTTTTCTAATAAAGAAAAGCATCACTTTTCTCCACTTTCATCTTTCTGCACTGTGTTTATCCTCCTCTGTAGAGATTCCAGTCTATGAGTGTCTCTTCTGGAGGTGAAGATTCACCCAACATCACTGTCCATCATCATCATCATCATCTCGCATTTGATGGAGTGAGGAAATCTCTCTCTGATCTGAAAGAGCGACTGGAGGAATTCTGCAGGAAGGAATTCAGTAAAATCTCTGCACAGGGTAAGAGGAGGTCATGTGCTGTTCTCCAGTAAAGATAGGTTCAGTAATGATAATGTATCTTAGATGTGTCTCTTATGGGGACAGTTGTTTATTTTAATATTTACAAATTGTCCTTGATATTTGGGATCAAAAGGACCCAATAAGGCCAAATTAGGCTAACTACAGTAAGGAAAAAAGCTAGTTTCAAACATAAAATTGAATGAGAACACTTACCTGGTAATAATTAACAACATATTAAGACAACATAATAATAATAATACAATAATACAATATGTTGTAATAATTAACAACATATTGTAAATGATACCAGTGTTTCATTTAAAACAACTAACTGCTTCATTATATCTGTATATAAATGTTTTTCAGTCATTATGTTGAATCATTTGATTTATGTGTTTCCACAGATGCAGCAGTTCCAGAAATCCCCCCCACAGTTACAAACAGCAGAAAAGATTTTTTGCAGTGTATGTATACATATATGCACACACCTAACCACCCCCCATTTCTGCATTATAAAATGATTTTATTTTATTGGCCTGATTACACATGAACCTACCTATTACAAAATCAATTTTAAACTAAATGAATGTGATACCATTAGCAATGACAGTAAAATATTAACATAACTCACAATTTGGGCCTTAAAGATGTGTTATGTTGTAATATATATATATATAATGGTTTTTTTTCTTGAATTAATTTAATTTATATGTGTCAACCTTTTAGTGATCAAGAGTGGGAAATCACCTATGAAAAGTTGTGTATAATGTTCTAATTGATAAACAAATAACTTTAAATATAGTGAAATATTAGCAACACCTGTTTTCTTGTGACAGTAAATATGAGCTGTCCTAAAACTTTGCGCCAAACTTTATTCCTCTCTATATCGGCCAATGTTGCATGGACCACATCTAGACGCAGGGTATGCGTAGGCTATGCCATGGGTTTGATGCAAAAGTAAAAATTGGCCTTAGTCGAAAAAAAATGATTAAGGCAGGAGGAACTTTTGGAACGAGCAATTCAAAGTTTAAATCTTAACCCATTAGAACTGTTGAGCAATCTGATTGGGGCAGTTGTATCCACTGCTGTAAGCAATTATTGGACAATTTTGCTCAATAAATAAGTGTAAAATAAAAAAATGTTTACTGCCTCTCATTGATCAAATTCCAGGTCAAACTATCCTGAATCACTGAAAAGTTCACAAACTTTTTTCAACTTTCTTCAACAATCGGGTAATAAACTATATTTTTATCTTCTAGATTTCTGTTGGCTGACTCTGGATCGCAACACAGTGCAGAGTTATCTCAGTTTGTCTGAGAACAACAGAGTGGTGATATGCAGCAAGAATATCCAGCATTACTCTGATCATCCAGACAGATTTGACCGTTATTGTCAGGTGTTGAGTAAGGAGAGTGTGAGTGGACGCTGTTACTGGGAGGTTGAGTGGAGCAGTGAGAAATGTGTGTACATATCAGTGTCATATAAAGGGATCAGCAGGAAAAGACGGGGCAATGAATGCTGGTTAGGACACAATGATCAGTCCTGGAGTCTGCAGTGTTCTTCCTCTCTCTCTTTCTGGTACAACAACACTGAGACTAAGATCTCAGCTCCTCCATCCTCCAGAATAGGAGTGTATGTGGATCACAGTGCAGGAACTCTGTCCTTCTACAGCGTCTCTGATACAATGACCCTCCTACACACAGTCCACACCACATTCACTCAGCCCCTCTACGCTGGATTCTGGTTTGGTAATTTTGGATCAACTGTAAGATTATGTGATCCAAAATAATGTGACTGTAGTTTGATGGGGTTGTGTTATAACTTCAATAGGAGCAGTTTTCCTACATTATTTTAGAAAGTGCTTGATATTCTGTGGATAATTCTAAAAGTAAGATTTTATGAAGAGAAATCAGTGCCAATTTAAATGCATTCACTATAGTGGAAAAGTGGAAACTCTTCATCTGCTTTATTTACTGGAAAAATTCATACTTGAAAACATATAATTGAACTGCAGTGCACATGAGCTGCAATTTAAAGTACAAATCCTATTACCTTAGATGAACAAAATTGTATAAAATGTGTGCAGAATATGAACACAAATCACCTTAAAATGCTATTTGCTCAACTGTATTTTATTAAAATGTGTGGGGTTGTGACAGTGCCAAAACAAAACATAATTGCACAATTGCATTTTGTCAAAAGCAGTCCCAAATTTGTGCCACAGTGATCTGGTTTTTATTTTTTATTTTTCAAAATGTATATATTTCTGTTACTAAAATCTAGGTTAAAGTGAAGAGCCAAATATGAGCGTAGCAACATAATGCTGCCTAAATTAATAATGACACAGTGGTCTTTACTGGTCTATGTCTATGCTCACAGACATTAAATTGTCTAGAATATACTGTAGCTGGATCTAGAGTGATGCACTGTTCTAATAATGTTTTTTTTTTAATTTGGGGTAGATTAATTCACATGAAATATATTCCAGTCTAAGCTGGTTTTGTGTGTTTATCTTGTTTTTTGTTTTTGTTTAGCTTTTTTTCTCTACTCCTTTCAACCAAAGGAGAGCTGTCGTGTACTTGGACTTCATTTCTCATGAGCCCTCAAACTCTCCTCTAATATTGAATTCCCAAGCACTGAATCATATGTTTATCTCACCTTGGGGGCCGAATTATTATTTGTCTGATCTGCATGTTGTGAGTGTCTGCACATAGACATCTTGTACATAGATGCCATACCTGCCTCCTGGCATGTCAGCGTGGCAGCCATATTGGATGAGGCAACCATGTGCCCCCCAGTGCATTAATTTACACTGAGGAAGGTGTTTAATACACCTATAATAATCACACCTCTACTCATTTTTACCTGGTTTTCACACGGTTTGGTTTGTTACAAAGAGCAGAGATGTAGTTTTGATAAAGAATGCAAATTACAAATATGTGCTTTCATGCTGAAATACTTTGTATTATGCTGTTTAACAAAGACAGACATGTGTATGTATGTACATATAAATATAAAATTCATTAATTGATACCATTTTAACATGCCATACCATATGTTTGCCTTAGTTAACCCTCCTATTATGTTCATTTGTCAGAACCAGCAATGGTGTTCCTGGGTCATATTGACCCGTCTCATGTTTAATTATTCAAAAGATGTATGAACAAAATCCTAACATGCAGTGTGAATATTTCATTACTGACTCCATTCCTAATTATTTTTTCATGTTTTAGTTTTGGTTTTTGCAGGGGGTGGTTGGAAATATTTGAGGTAAACCATTTTTATTAAGGCAAGCAGAAGAAGTTTCATACTGAAACCATACTTTTAACTAATTTTCCCAGATCTTCAAACTTCAAAACAGGTTAATTTGACCCATAATATAACAGGAGCATTAAAGAGCATAATATAAAATATTTCAGCACAAAAGCACAAATTTGTAATGTGTGACAGCGTCCCGTATCATAACTGTATCTCTGCTGTTTGTAAGAAACCAAACCGTGTGAAAATCAGGTATAAATTGGTAGAGTTATTATTATATGATTATTATAGGTGTATTTTACACCTTCCTCAGAGTAAATTAATGAATTAGGCGCGCAGGGTTGCCTCCTCGTATATGGCGGCTATGCTGACAGCCAGCGCCAATAGACGGCGTCAGTCGATACCAAAATACACAGACATATAATTCACACATATAGCACAGATGAACCTGAGAGAGCGTGCAGAGGCAGAAATTACCAAGATAAAAGTGTTTTTAAAGGTTAGGAAATGTTTATAAAAATCCTAGGCAGTACTGATGTGTTTAATTAGTTCAAAGGAACACATTTCAGCTATTAGTGAAAATCATATGGTTTAGGGTTTAGTGGATCTTTAATCATGATTTAGTACAGGTCTCTCCACCACATCAAATATAAAATAAACTGCAGCCTCTCATATCCTGAGCAGCAACAGCTCAACTTCAGAACCTCTTATCAGGTAATGTATTATAATTTTACTAATTCTCATTTCAGTTCGTTTTGTTCTAAGAACTACTGTCCATTTTTGAACACATTTAAATGTTGTTCTGCTATTTTATTTACGTTTTGTTGCTATAGTGTGCTAGCCAGCATCTCTCTAGCTAGCAGCTATCTAATACTAGCTTTAGCTAGTTAGCGGATTATACTAAAGTCTATATTTCTGGATTATACTAAAGTCAGTTATAGCTAGATTATTGTATCCAACATACAGGTGCTGGTCAACGAATTAGAATAATTTGAAATAGTGCAATCATGAAATTCTTTGAATGCATTTTTTGTGCAGAAAGCAAATCAGGTGTTCACCGCACCTGTCCTACTCGTTAGACTAATCACAGAACTCGTTACCTGCTCAGCTGAGCTTTCCAAAAGGCCCATTTAGGCCATTTAACTGTGACACTGTTGTTTTATTGAATTAGAATAATGGAGAAACGTTTCATTGAATTAGAATAAATGCTCGAATTTTTGTTTTCTGTGAAGAGTGTTCACTGTGCAGTATAAAGTCAGGGTTGAGTAGAATTTCTAAGTCGTAAAATCAATCATGGGTAAGCAGCGCGACCTCTCAACCAGAATAGTGGCTCAAATTCAAGCCCTTCGCCAACAAGGCTTGACCCAAACTAAAATTGCTGAGCAGCTCGGCATCAGCCAGTCTTCCGTCTGCAAAGCTCTCAAGAAAAACTGCAGCAAGCGCACCAACTGTTCCGGCGTCCGAAAAACTTCTGCTCGCGACAACAAGCAGCTGAGAAAGATCACAGTCAGCAACCGGTTCAAGTCCACTTCCGAGCTCACCGACTTGTGGAACAAGCAGACCGGCGCTGACGTCTCCAGATCTACCACTTACCGTCGTCTGCGCGAACTCGGCTTCAAATCTCGCGTTCCAGCAGTAAAACCGATGCTGAACAAGAAACAAATGGAGAAACGGCTGAAGTGGGCCAAAGAACACGGCGCGTGGACTGCTGAAGACTGGCAGAAAGTGGTCTTCAGTGACGAATCACGCTTCTGCATCTCCTTCGGTGACCAAGGTCCTCCTGTCTGGCGTCGTGGTGGCGAAACCTACAACCACGAGTGCGTGAAAAGATCCGTCAAGTTTCCCCAGAGCGTTATGGTCTGGGGATGCATGTCCGCTCGAGGTGTAGGGAAACTCTGCTTCCTCAAGAAGACTGTCAATGCTGCCGTATATCAAGATGTTCTGGAAACGTTCCTGATTCCGACTGTTGAGGAACAGTTCGGCGAAGAAGACTTCATATTTCAACAGGATCTTGCACCGGCTCATGCGGCAAAGTCGACCAAAGATTGGTTCACTAAAAAACAGCTTGAAGTTTTGGCATGGCCGGCCAACTCGCCTGACCTCAATGTCATTGAAAACCTTTGGGCCATCGTCAAGCGGAAAATTCGCAACAGAAATCCTACTACGCTGGACCAACTGAAGCAGAACATCGCCACTGCCTGGGAAGCTGTGAGTGCGGAAACTTGCGACAAGCTGGTCAAATCGATGCCGCGGAGACTTCAGGCAGTCATACAAGCCAAGGGGGCAGCCACAAAATACTGAGAAAGTGATGATTGTAATTATAATCAAAATTATTCTAATTCAATGAAACGGTTTCTCCATTATTCTAATTCAATAAAACAACAGTGTCACAGTTAAATGGCCTAAATGGGCCTTTTGGAAAGCTCAGCTGAGCAAATTTTTTTCCAGGTAACGAGTTCTGTGATTAGTCTAAAGAGAAGGACAGGTGCGGTGAACACCTGATTTGCTTTCTGCACAAAAAATGCATTCAAAGAATTTCATGATTGCACTATTTCAAATTATTCTAATTCGTTGACCAGCACCTGTATGTGATGAGGTAGTCGTTTTTATAATTTCATAATAAGACATATTTTTAATACTTTAGTTTTAGACTATTTAATGAATTTTAGTTCAGTATTTCAAGCACTGTTAGTTTTGTGTCAGGGTTTGTTGTTGCTGGTGTCAATTTATTATTTATTTTTTCAATATAAAAAGATTAATTATCTTTTATTAAACCATAAGAGTTTAGACACTGTTCTGAATATTGATAAAAATTCTAAATTGAATCAGATAAATCAACTGAGTAGATTTGTAGAACTTGTATTTTAACAGGTGGTTCAAAAACAAATAATTTAATTAAACATTTTACATTGTTAAAATAGCGGGAATTAAGCTGTATAAGTAGAAAAATCCCATTCCAGCCTCCATGAGCTCTTTTGGGTTAACCCCCGCCAATCTCAAGTTCTGATATTTGCTTGTTTATATGATTCAACTGATAAAAAACACAGATACTACATTATAAAATAAACTGCTGATGTGTAAAATCTTGTGTATAAATATAAATATAATGTGTCAAAAAATGTTAAATATTGTAAATATATAAATATATATACCAGCTTGGTCAGTGTGCAGTTTTGTACACCATGGGAGGTGGCTTTTAAAGTGTTCATATCAATATCGGAAATATATTGCATCAACCTTCAATAAGAAATATATTGTAATATAAAATTTTACCCATATTTTCCTAGCTGGAAAGCAAAGAAGTTCATGGTTTTACAGGTAAAAAAGGGATGAGAATGCCTCTATTCATGCTAGTGGGAATACTGACTTATTTTTTATATTTCATTAAAATAGCCAGGTAGCTAGCAGGCCAAACACCAGGCACTTGCCTAGACTGTGCAGAGACCTCATCTGAAACTGATTAATCTCTGCAGAGAAATGATAAAGTGATTTTCTGAACGTGACCATATTCATCTAATCATTTCTACCACTATAACATAGGCTACATTACTATAACAGAGACACAGAGACATACCATGATGAGCATATAACGTTTTAGTAAGTTAATAAGTTCTATTCTTTAAACATTTAAACTTGTGTTTTTGCAAATGAATATCTAATATCATAAGTTTATAAGCAGATATTAGAGGGCAATCATTTTTTGCCTGGAAAAATGAAAAATGATGACAAGTGAACACAACAAGAGGGTTAAACATCAGGCTGAAATCTGCTGTGCTATAATAAGACTGAATTACTCTCTACATTTGTCCTACTTTGCAAGATTCTTTTCCATTTTAATTGAAAATTTCTTTCCAACTCTTTTCTCTCGCTCTCTCCACCTCCTTCTGTCTGACTCTCCAGTAAACAGAGAACCAGGAAGAGACTCCTGATCACTTCAGAGAAAACGAAACTCTCTCTCTCTCAGTCTGTGAGAGCAGGAAAATGGCAGAGGTCAGTATTTTAGATCAGGATCAGTTCAGCTGTTCAGTCTGTCTGGATCTACTGAAGAATCCAGTAGCTATTCCCTGTGGACACAGTTACTGTATGGTGTGTATTAATGGCTGCTGGGATCAGGAGGATCAGAGGGGGGTCTACAGCTGCCCCCAGTGCAGAGAGACGTTCACTCCGAGGCCTGTTCTACGCAGAAACAACATGCTGGCTGAAGTGGTGGAGAAACTGAAGAAGACAGAAGTCCGAGCTGCTTCTCCTGCTCACTGTTACGCTGGAGCTGGAGATGTGGAGTGTGATTTCTGTACTGGGAGGAAACGTAAAGCCATCAAGTCCTGTTTGGTGTGTCTGGCTTCTTACTGTGAGACTCATCTCCAACCTCACTATCAGTCTCCTGCCTTTAAGAAGCACAAGCTGGTCAAAGCCTCCAAACAGCTGCAGGAGAAGATCTGCTCTCAGCATGATAAACTGATCGAGATCTACTGTCGTACTGATCAACAGTTTATCTGTTATTTATGTACGATGGATGAACACATGGGTCACAGTACAGTTGCAGCTGTAGCAGAAAGGAAAGAGAAGCAGGTAAGAAATTCAGATTTATTTTATATTTAATTAATTTATATGTGCTCTTTACTGATTGTCTGATCATGTAAAAGTAAATGAGTTCAGAGAAAGAAAGATTGAGATTATATTTGATGTAAACTGGTGAGACTGGTTTAGTCAGTCAACTACGGTGGCCGAGAAAGCCCAGCGCAGTGCAAATTGAAAAGCGCTGCAAAAGCACAAAACACATCCATCAAAATTACAACACAGGCGCAGCAAATAGAAAAACGCGCTGCAAATAGAAAAACGCGCTGCAAATAGAAAAACGCGCTGCAAATAGAACCACAACACAACGGAATTTTCCCGGGGGACCTTAAAAGATGCTGTACCAGCTGTATACAAAGGACAATAAGTGGCAAACAAGCTTCTGAAAAGTAAGTTATGTTTATTACCTGTGATTGCCACGGTTGTGTGCATATTATTAAAAGTTCTGCTTCACAAAACGCCTTGTTTGCCACTTATTGTCCTTTGTACACATAGTGAAGTCCGAGACGTTACTGAAGACGCAGCTTAGCTGGTACAGTATCTTTTAAGGTCCCCCGGGAAAATTCCGTTGTGTTGTGACTCACTTCCGTTGTGTTGTGGTTCTATTTGCATCGCGTTTTTCTATTTGCAGCGCGTTTTTCTATTTGCAGCGCGTTTTTCTATTTGCAGCGCGTTTTTCTATTTGCAGCGCGTTTTTCTAGTTGCAGCGCGTTTTTCTATTTGCTGCGCCTGTGTTGTAATTTTGATGGATGTGTTTTGTGCTTTTGCAGCGCTTTTCAATTTGCACTGCGTTGGGCTTTCTCGGCCACCGTAGTCAACACCCTTCTACCAGTCTTTCTTCAGCTTCACAACACAAACTACAGACAGTACCAGAGTCCATTACAGAAACAATAAACTTCAATCTTCTGATTAATAATTCACCTCCTCTCTCACACTTCATAAAGAGCTGACTTTGTTTCTCCAGAGTGAAGTGAAAGATATGCAGAAGAAATTCCAGCAGAGAATCCAGGAGAAACAGAAGAAGCTGCAGGAGGTGAAACAGGCTGTGAAAACTCTTAAGGTGAGAAGAGAACAGAGAACAGCCGGAGCAGCTGTTTCACATCACACTCAGTGTACAGACACACTGCCAATGAGAAGTAACTCATCTACAGTTAAAATGAAGAGTGTGGAGAAACAGCAACACTCAGATTTAATAACCTGTAGATCCCCTTCAGCAGCGATCACCTTCCTGTTACATTACCCAACATCTCTTCAGATTAAGATCATGAACTGCAGCCCTTAAATTCTCCTGTTAACTGTAATGATACACATTTACATTCATTATTAATATGATCTATCAATAATCAAAAGATGTTCAGATCCTGATGCAGCAAACCAGGATGCTCCCTCCACCATGCTTTACAGTTTTTTATAAATGTTTTGTGTTTTGTATATAACAGCTCTCTGCACAGTCAGCAGTGGAGGACAGTGAGAGGATCTTTACTGAGCTGATCCGCTCCATTGAGAAAAAGCGCTCTGAGGTAACAGAGCTGATCAGAGATCAGGAGAAGACTGAACTGAGTGCAGCTGAAGAACTCCTGGAGCAGCTGGAGCAGGAGATCACTGATCTAAAGAGGAGAAACACTGAGCTGGAGCAGCTTTCACACACAGAGGATCACATCCACTTCCTCCAGGTAACCAAACACTGATCTGATCTACAGAAACACCTGATCCAGAAACATTCTCACACTCCTCCTCATAAAGTTTAATAAAAAGATAATAAATATTTTATTTTAGTCTGTGTTTCTCAGACCTTAAGTAGTAAAAGAATGAATTATTATTTCAGATGATTTTAATCTTTTTCTAAGAAACTCTGAAAAGCTGAAAACCTCAGTGTAAAATCCAGTTTATTTTAAAGATTTGTTGATCAAGAGTCTTTAATACTGCATTTAACGATAAACCTTAATTCATATTTTTACATTTCAAATTATAATCATTAATTATGTCCTGTTAATGTGTTAAATTAAGATAAACTGTACCTGATTATTTAAAGACATTAAAGGTAAGAAACAGCAGAAACAGGTAAATTAATATTTTACGGCTTTAATACAGAATCATTTCAGCAGAACTACTGCAGTGTTTATGAGGAAAATCACTCCAATGTTATAAAACCTCACATTCACTGGAGAGAAAGAGTGTAATATGCTGATACACATGCTCTATTTTCACTCTCTGTAGAGATTCCAGTCTGTGAGTGTCTCTTCTGGAGGTGAAGATTCACCCAGCATCACTGTCCATCATCATCTCTCATTTGATGGAGTGAGGAAATCTCTCTCTGATCTGAAAGAGCGACTGGAGGAATTCTGCAGGAAGGAATTCAGTAAAATCTCTCCACAGGGTAAGAGGAGGAGATCTGATCTGAAACACACTGAAGATCATGTGACCCTAACATAAATCTACAATATTACTCAGAATAAATAGAAGATGACTTTATGTAGATTTGATGGATAAAATATTAAAATTACTCTAAATTTCTTTATTTTTAATCATATTATAAGAATCTCTTCAGGGCTTCTATAGAGAGCTCCCAGCTCACCTGCAGCAGCTATACAGTGTTATTAATGCTTTATTACAGGTGTTTAAAAACCATTAAATAAAGTTACACAGAGACATTTTGTCTATTAGAAAAAGCACAACTTCTGTCTGAGTCTCTTGAGGAACAATAAACTACATTATAACAGATATTATTACCATAAAATACAAATATGATACATGTAACAAATTCAGATAATTTTTTTTTTTTTTACATACAATCTTTAAAATATTTTTATAACCTGAAAGATAATTATATATCTGTAAATGTTTCTTTCTGAATAAAGAGTTTTCTTCATTCATTCTGTTGGATCATTTGGTTTCTGTTTCCACAGTTTCAGCAGTTCAGATGATTTTACCCTCAGAACCAAAGACCAGAGGAGACTTTCTACAGTGTAAGTAGAAATAAACACCTCAGTGATCTTTAAACACTGAATAAATATACAAGAAAGAACATTTTCAACTTTATTATCAATGTTTATTATGTGAAGAAGAAGTAAATAAAAAACTTTTTTCTCTTTTATCCTTCAGATTTCTGTCGACTGACTCTGGATCCAAACACAGTAAATCAGAACCTCAGTCTGTCTGAGAACAACAGAGTGGGGGAGTGCATTAATAAACAGAGTTACTCTGATCATCCAGAGAGATTTGACTGCTGGAAGCAGGTGTTGAGTAAGGAGAGTGTGAGTGGACGCTGTTACTGGGAGGTTGAGTGGAGCAGTCCTGGGGGATATGTGTACATATCAGTATCATATAAAGGGATCAGCAGGAAAGGATGGGGTAATGAATGCAGGTTAGGACACAATGATCAGTCCTGGAGTCTGCAGTGTTCTCCCTCTCTCTCTTTCTGGTACAACAACACTGAGACTAAGATCTCAGCTCCTCCATCCTCCAGAATAGGAGTGTATGTGGATCACAGTGCAGGAACTCTGTCCTTCTACAGCGTCTCTGATACAATGACCCTCCTACACACAGTCCACACCACATTCACTCAGCCCCTCTACGCTGGAGTCTGGATTTATAATTTTGGATCATCTGTGAGATTTTGTGATCCACAATAAAGTGAAAGTAGTTCAGATGATACAGAAAAGAATTGTGTTAAGAATAGAAATGTGTGTTTATTCTGGGACACTGTAGGGGGGGAGGGGTTGTTTTTGGGGGGGGGGGGTTAGAATGGGTTTATATGGAGGAGTTAGAGGTTATAGGTGTTATTTTGGTGGACTGGTGATGATTCTTAGTTGATTATTTTGTTGATCTGTATCTGTATGTGTGAGAGAGAGTGTGTGTGTGTGTCTTTGTGTGTTTTTTGTCTCTTTAAATTTATTTTAAGTTTCTTTATTGACTTTATGGAGTGAATTTTGTGGCAGAAGTTTTACGTAATAAAATCTGCAGTCAAAATAAAAAAATGTTGCAAATTCAAAAGAGAAAAAATATAAAATATATAGCAAATACATATTTATATACTTGATTATTATACTTTGCAGTTATTTGAAAATTATTTCAGTTTGGATTTTGCAAGTCTTTGCTTTTATTTTTGTATTTTTGTGAATTTCCTGTGGATTTTTTCTGGCTTTTTCTGATAAAGAATTTGCTTCTGGAATTTTTTCTTCTGCTTCAGTTTTTTACTTCTAAATTTTGGCACACTTTTCACGGGTGGGTGGGGCTTAGAAGAAGTCGTTCCCCTTGAATCTCCATTGGTCAGTTGGGCCTGCCAGTTTCAAGGTAATAATATACATGTAATATAATAAATATATATATATTTACAGCTGCAAATATATATTTGATTTATATTTTTTCTCTTTTGAATTTGCAGCATACAATTTTTCCTTTTGATTCTTAAAATTATGATTATGTATTTTATTTTTTTGTGTTAAACTTTTGTCGCAAAATGTACTCCATAGACTTTAAAACACAATAAATCTTCATAACCAAAAAAATTAGATACAAAAAAACAAGATACAAGGTTTTGTTCTGACAGTGATATAATGAAACAATTGAACTAAAAAGTCTGACAGTAAAAATCACAAACTCTTCCATTAAGAAATAAAATGTATATTTTATTTTATATTAATAAAAAAAGTTTGAGATGATTCATTTGTTTATTTTTTATGTTGTTTGGTTTTCTTGAGTTCTAGTGATTCACATTATTAGTATTCACATCTCTCAGAAACTCCTATTTATCATCTGATCTGTTTTAATCATGTTAATGAATCTGATTTCTAGAATGATGTGTTTTCTTTGTATTATATTTATTTAGAATAAAAAGTAAAGATTAAAGTAAACATGTGATTTTTACTCTCAGTAAGAGCAGATGGAAGCTGTTCAGTCTGATTACAGACTTTAATCCAGGAGAGACTCAGATTCAGGATCAGAGGCTGAGAGGGTTGAGAAATAAAAACCTCGTAATCTTGTTCTTAATAACATTCTTAAAGTTTTGAGTTTTTTCTTTGTAAATTAGGTATTTCTGAAGCTCAATCTTAACCTAAGAGAATTCTGACCCACTCATAATAGAACTTCTATTTGTGCAGTTTTACCAAAAATACAGCAGGTCTCGCATAATTCCTTTAAAAATCAGTCGAACTGAATCTGAGCTGAGAAAAATCACATTTATATATAAAAAATATTTATTTTTAGAAAAAGTCACCACAACGTTTTAGTTCAGTTATAAGCATTAATGTATGTAGTTTAGTAGTTTTATATTTGAATCCCTGTTTTAACACCAGATAATCAGAGACAGACATTTTTAAATATCATTGATACAATAAACCCACTGTGTAAATAGATGCTACTTTTATTATATTAGATTATATTTAATTCTAACAATGTTATTAATTAATACTACAAAACACCAAAATGTACAAAAGTTCCATTTCTGCACCTCAACACTACAGTTACTGTTCATCTCAGAAACAGCTCAAAATCACATTTCTAATTTATCAAATACAACCATAGAATAAAATCATCAACCACATAAACCAGCAGCAGCATAAATCAGAACTAACAGGATAACAGAGATTATTATTATACCAGTTATTAAAATCTATTAATTCTAAGTCTTCCTATTTTAACATTTACATGAACTTTTAGATATTTATTTTTGAGAGTTTTTAAAACTATTGATTTTATGTTATCTTTGTTGTGTTTATTTTACATTCACATGGAACATATGATTTGTCTTGATTAATGTGTATGAGATTATCAGCGATATTAAATTATTAAACTCATTAAACACATTTTTATAGGCTTTATAAACACTATATATTTTAGTTGTTTATAATATAATTCTTCTCTTATGACACTTTTCTAGTATAGTAATGATAAAATGTATGTAAATGGTTCAGTTTTTAACTGGTGGTGTTTTTCTAGTGCAGTGGAATCAAAACTGTACGTAAGAAGGATATAAAAAATGAGCAGCACTGACACCTGAAAACAGCAAGTGAAAGTATAGTGACTTTACAGATCGTAAAAAAATGGTACAGAATTCAAAATAGCTTTTATCAGATTTATTTCAAGAAGAAAATCATACTACAAAAATGTTATTGATTCAAAAAGAAGAACAAATACCAGGAAGTAAACATAAAATAATCAAAACTATTAAATGTATCTGATCAATATAGGTACAGTAAAATAAGTGCAGTATCATGGCCTCAGACAGGCAGAGTGTCTTCTTTCCTAATATGTCCTTTCCTTTCAGTTCTCTAAACAGAAGCCAGCTTGTTCTTTTCAGTCTACCTCTCTCACCTGTCTCTTTTAACCCTTTCATTTTTTAAACCATGACATGGCCTTTAAATTTGAAGCCATCCAATCAGACGTTACAGATCTGCCCTTTTAAAAACAATTAGTTTTTAATATGTGACTCTGGAATTCATTCTATATTGAGGATGCATTTTATGCTAATTTACTCCTCTCCAAAGAAGGGCTACTTTACCACCATTCTTGTGAAATGACTCTGTGCTGTAAATGTAAATGTAGAGGTGTTTGACCCTGATCCAGTTTCTATATGTGGTTATAAAATGCATTAAGCTTCTTATCTACAGCTCTATTAATGATTAAAAATTGTTAATAGTACCTCTCCCTGATTATGCACTTAATTCCTGAAAAACATATGCATGGAAAAAAAAATCTATATGTAAATTATGTTGCATGCAAATATCTGCATGATAGTATTAGTATGTGTATAAAACAGGCCTTTCAGCATCTGTCATGTGATATTTAGTATTTAGATAGCTGAGGAAAATAGAATTTGTAGAATTTGTAATCTGCTGAATGCACTGTAAAGTTTACAAGTTTAGTCTTTTTTGAATGATGTCACAGAAGAACCACTTTTGTAAAGAGTGTGAAACTAACTAAAAATTGGTTTAAAAAAATTTACATCAAGTGAAAATCTGTAGAAGATCTTTAAAAGGTTGTTTACACTCACAAATCTCTGTTTCAAACATCGTTCTTTATAGAACCACAAGTGGCTCTTCCTTAGCATCACTCAAATAATCATCTAAAGAATCAACCTTTATTTTAAGAGCAGAAGTATTTAAATTGCAGCATTTTTGCTATAAATGAAAAGAATGAAAGAAACAGCTCATCACCCTTCTAAATATATTTTGATTATATAATTTTTTACTTTCTCTTTTCTTTCTCTTGTTCTTTCGTGCATGTTGGGCGCTATGCATTCTAGAAAAATGCCCTGTCAGTTTGTTCACTCTAAATGGCAATGCTATTATCCACATTCTTTGGACTCAAGTAAGTGTATGGAAGATCAAGCTTCTTGTTCCTTTTTTCAATTTTCTTATCAAGAACACGCAGATCCTCTTGAAACTTTGCAATCAGGTCCAGGGGTATGTCCTCACGGAATAATGCCTCGGGGAAATATCCAAGTGGGTACTGAAGACGCACAGAAGAACAACAAGACGTTTATGTTGAGAGTGTGTGAATCCATTAATTCAATAGCTTTCATAATTAAACTTCCTTCCACTTCTAGATCAGGAGAATCTCTCACTATCTTTAAGAAACTCCTGAAGACAGAGCTCTTCAAAGAGCAGCAACTCTCTTAACACTTCTAACCTCATCTCCTTCTCCTCCTCCTCTACGCCTCTATCCCATTATTTCCCTTTGATCTCCTTTAGGCCCTATCTAAAGATGTTTTTATCTTTAACTTCTATTGCTTTTGTACTTCACTATTGTAACTCGCTTTGGACAAAAGCATCTGTCAAATGCAATGTGATTTAATGTAATGTAATTAATTTTTTATGTTAATTTCAATAATTAATTCACAGACCCGATCAGAGGACTCGCGGCTCAGCAAGTACACAACTGCCATTATGTTAAGCGTGGTGGAGACATCAGGTAAAGTCTTAAGAATGGTGTCATCTGTGGTGTCTCCTTTTCTGGTTGGTGGAGGACATTGGAGAGAGCTTGGGAAGTTGGGCATCCAAGCCCCAAAATCAAACTGACAGAAAAGAGGTAGTATCAGGTCAATCATAATAAAAATAAAACATTAAATGAATTTTTAATTAAAAAAACATTTCTAAACCTGTCCGTTGTTGACTGCAGCATGTTGGGCAGACACAGTGAAGATCACCATGGTGACAAACTTTGACAGTTCTTCAACAGTGACAAAAGACTGTGGAAATCCTGTCAGAGACGTGAATGAAAAGGTTTTAAACAGATTTACAAAACAGGATAAAAGAAAAGAAAAGAAATGAAAGCTTACCAGTCTTACTCTTCTCCTGGAAGCAGTTTTCTACTATCTCATCTATCCATGCCTGTAGCTCCTTGTCTTTCTGTACGTCTTCATCATTGTAGTAAAAAGACAGGACTCCATGCACAAAACTAGTAGATATGAAATAAAGAACAAAGAGCTGTAAAATCTTTAACTAATAATGTCATTTTAAAAAGCATGCTACAGTAGAAGAGAAATATATACAAGTTCACAATTCAATGTGTGCTTGGTGAAAAGAAGGACTTTCTGTCTTGTTGGATGCCCTGTTTTTTCCCACACAGTGAACATGATTACATAGGATCAGTTACTTGTATTTTTATTTTTACATTTTGTACGTTTTTATTCATGGGATTCGCAAGCTTTAAAATGTTCGTGGGCAACTGGTGCAATGCACTATGGGACAGTGTTATCACACTCTACCTGGGCATGCAGACTGCAAATATTGAAAGCATTACAGCAGCTGGAAGTCAATCATTGTCAACAAACATCAGTGACACCCAGAGGTGTTTAGTGATGTGAGCGTGAGTGATGCAACGTGAGCAAATTCAGTGACATGAGCAGCTCTTTTCCATAATGGATAGTGCTTATTTCATAAACATCAGCAGATTCTGAGCAAGTTAACATTAGTAACGTTAACATTGTAAATAGCTACAATGTTCTTATTAAATTACATAAAAACATTTTTGTTAGATTGTGAATTAAAATAAATAAACAAACCTGTCACGCCTCTCTGCCTAAAGACTCAGTTTCCCAGCAGCCTCTGGCTCAGAACTACAGTGGCTCTGAGGATCACGTTCTACGTCACCCAGCTATTAACTGATGGCTAATCGTTTCCACCTGATCTTTCCAGTATAAATACTCCCTCAGTGCAGCTCCATAGTTACTGTGTATTATCTAGATCTAGATTCTAGCTCTGTACAAAGCGTTCTATCTTGTCTTTGATTCCCGGTTTTCTGACCTTGTTTTGCATCGTTTACTCTTTATCCTTATCCCTGTACCGAACTCTGCTTCCTGTCTGACTACTCTTAGGTATGTTATTATTACTGCTGCCCTTCTGGTTTTGACTCTGCCTGTTTTTGACTATTCTTATTTGCCACACCCTGTTAATAGACCTGTGTTTTCTAACCAGCGTTTGTCTCCCCTGGTCCTGGTCTACGTTAAAAAATCCTATTTTAACTATGGTTTTTCATTTTGGTTTGCTTGATGACAGTTAGATATATTTATATATATATATATTTTTTTTTTTCTTGTGATGTGCTCACATTGTTAGGCAGAAGCTCAAACAGCTCCTTATTCTATACATAGTTCAGAACATCGATATTAAAGCAAATAAACAAGAAAAAAACATTAAATTCTCTAAATTCCTGTGAATGGCACATTTATCACTCTTTGCAGGATTAGTTTTAAAGTTACTACTGAACAGATGCTCAAGTATGATTTAAACACAGCTTTGCACATTAAAATACTATAAACATCACATGTCACTGTTGTGAAAGAAGTGTATGGAAGGGAATCATTGATAAATCCACTTTAATCCCTGCTGTTCAAAAACACAATTAAGATTAACTTCTAAATGTTTTTCTTGCTAGCACACCTGGAAATGATATTCCACAGATCCAGTCCATCATCTCTGTAGTAGTAGTTGGGAATCTTCTCCACGCCCCTCTCCCTGATGTTGTCCGGCAGGCAGAGAGAGCTGTATGTCAGAGAAGAGGCTGCTCTTTTCAGGAATTCAGTCATAGGTTTGTTGCCTATGGCAGTGTACTACATGCAGAGAAAAGCAAAATTAATCATTTGAAATAGCAGTACCTCAAAAATGAAAATAGTACACGTCATCTACATTTTACTGATAATCAAATATCAATTAAAGTAAACTTGTGAACCTGAGAGAAAACCCCATCCGGTGAAACCAAGAGATTTCTTGCCATGATGTTGATTTGGAGATTGTAGCGAACATGGGGAACCAGGAGCTTGAAAATAAAGAGTGATATTTATTTAGATTTACTGTATTTACTTTATATTTAATATATTTATTATTACTCTTTTGAATTATTTGTGTCAGTTCTAAGGACCATATCACTTATGCTGTGTAAGATATGTTGATATTTGAAGCCTCTATATGCAAAAACTGTTCATTGTGTTATTTTCTGCATTTGTATTATATTTAACATATTCTGTTCTGTATCCAATTGTGTAAAAAAAGGTTATGATTATAATTATCTGAGCAGCTCAACCAGGAAACAGAAAGATGGAGTGAATGTTCTGTTGTTCATATTAATAAACGTGTGTGTGAACATGTTACAAAAATGACAGCTAATGTTTAGAAACATCTCCGGTGCCGAAACAAACACGATCTGAACAACTGCATATGAACTAAAAAAAAAGTGTATATAAGTTTTTCTTGGTCTAAGAGTCAAGAGGCTTTTATTGTCATTGCATCTGAGTACAGGTACACAGTATAATGAAATTACGTTCCTCCAGAACCATGGTGCAACATAGAACCACAGCAATAAACAACATAAAGTGCAGAAGTGACGACAGTGCAACATAAAGTTATAACACTAAATACAATAAATACAATAAATACAAAAGACGAGACAATTTAAGGACAAGACCTTAAAATACCGATATGGTATAATAGAGTGTAGTGAGGATAAGGTGCAGAGATGTGTAACATACTGTAACATATAGAAGATACATAATTAGAGCAGTTATGAGATAGAGAGTTTAGAGTTTTTGAGAGTGCAGCAAATATTGCTGATAGGAATAAAGACATTTCAGCCTCTAAGTGCTGAGAGGGTGTGAGTTTGTGTGGGTTCAGTTCAGTTTGTGTGAGTGCGATGGGTGGGTGGGTGTTGGGCGGGGTGATGTTCAGTTCTGTCTCTGTGCGTTGAGAAGTCTGACTGCCTGGTGGATGAAGCTGTTGCAGAGTCTAACTATATATTTAATTTTTTTTCTTTATGTACACAGGAAATCTGTTTTTGTTAAATCTGGGTTACTATTAGTGTTGATTCAGCACTAGCAAATTTACTGTGTAATAAGGACAGAAATGTGCATCAGAAATTTCAGATCTGAGATTCTGTGAGAAACCTAGGGATCATTTTGACACATATGCAGTATAGTTGAAACTGCATTCTTCAATTTACAGAATATTGCAAAACCATCAGTCCCGCATACTAGAAAAAAACTATGCAGGAGGAAGAGCTTTCCTTTTTTTTTTTTTTTTTTTTCCCAATTTGAAACAGCCTCCATATTAATACAGTCATATGAAAAAGTTTGGGCACTCCTATTAATCTTAATCATTTTTAGTTCTAAATATTTGGGTGTTTGCAACAGCCATTTCAGTTTGATATATCTAATAACTGATGGACACAGTAATATTTCAGCATTGAAATGAGGTTTATTGTACTGAACAGAAAATGTGCAATATGCATTAAACCAAAATTTGACCGGTGCAAAAGTATGGGCACCCTTATCATTTTATTGATTTGAATACTCCTAACTACTTTTTACTGACTTACTGAAGCACAAAATTGGTTTGGTAACCTCATTGAGCTTTGAACTTCATAGCCAGGTGTATCCAATCATGAGAAAAGGTATTTAAGGTGGCCAATTGCAAGTTGTTCTCCTATTTGAATCTCCTCTGAAGAGTGGCATCATGGGCTCATCAAAACAGCTCTCACATGATCTAAAAACAAAGATTGTTCAACATAGTTGTTCAGGGGAAGGATACAAAAAGTTGTCTCAGAGATTTAATTAAGATTAATAGGGGTACCCAAACTTTTTCATATGACTGTCTATGGGTCTCAGACACACTTTCAATATTTAAATCGCGACTCTTTACACATTTCTCTTTACACAAGCTTCTGAATAACTTCCTGATTATAATGTTTCTCTGTAGTTGTAGTCTACAGTCATATTATTACTGTTCTGTACCTTCTCTGATTACACACCACTGTTCTATCCTGCTCTGATTACAGGCTTTTTATGTTTTTGTCCCTTTAACTATTTCTCTTACAGGTCACACATTAAACATTTTTTCTTTCCTTTCTTTCTGTTTTCTATCTATCTATCTATCTATCTATCTATCTATCTATCTATCTATCTATCTATCTATCTATCTATCTATCTATCTATCTATCTATCTATCTATCTATCTATCTATCTATCTATCTATCTATCTATCTCTTTCTTATGTATTGAGATGCCCTGTTCATGATGTGGCCCAGCCTGACTCTTCAGTGCCCTGTTGCCCCTGTCATCCACTCCTGCCACACTTCATAGCTGTACATAATGATCTTTAAACTGTATGGACATTAACGATGAGCATGTGCTCATCACCTAACTCATAACCTTCTCCTGCATTACCTCTGGCTCCCCATTATCTCTCTGTACAGTTGTTTTTGCTCTGTTATTTACTTGTTCTGTGCAGGTCGACTAGAGGAGGATGGGTTCCTCTTACTGCATCTTGGATCCTCCCAAAGTTTCTTACTCTTAGTATGAGTATGACTTTTGTTGGCACAGTTGCCACTACCACCTTGCACTGTTGCCACTATCGCTATGGTGCTTACTCATAAGGACCTGAATCTCTGTAAAGCTGTTTTGTGACAACATTTGTTAATTTGAATTGAATTCATGCTTCCATCCAATAAGAGCAACAGCAACAACTAGACTGCAGTTCCTTCAGAAACTGCGAGTGTGATTGCAGAGCTGATTCGTGGCTGCTTGCTGTGGTTTTGCTAAGCAGTTGCCAAGGTGTTGCTAAGCGGTTGCCAGGTGGCTGCTAAGGTGTTGCTAAGATGTCCGCGGTGTTGCTATGTTCTTGCTAAGTGGTTGATAGGTGGTTGCGAAGGTGTTGCTCTGGACATGCGGGGTGTCCAAACTTTTGACCAATAGCTGCTTTATCCAATAGCTCCTCCATTCACACATAGTACTGGAGCTCTGGCTGGGGTGCCGGGGTGTCCAAACTTTTGATCAGTATCTGCTCCATACAGCAGATCCTCCATACACACACAGTACTGGAGAGCAGGGGACAGAAAGGGTTTCGTGCATGCGTGTGTGAGAGAATTCGTACAGCAATTGTACAAAAACTGTAAATCGATACGCTTTATATATTTTCCGAAAAAAATGGTAAGTTCTATAGGTTGTCCGATTTTGGTCTTTTGTGACTTACACAGGCTTTCAAATTTCTTCCTACTCATTTTCAATGGGAAAAAGCATAGATTTACTAAGTTTTTACAAAAAACATTCAAAAAAACGTCCAATCAAAAAGCTGTACACAAGCAGACATCGCTAAAGCAATGTGCAACCATAAGGGAAAGAATAATCAGACTTAAGAAGAACAGTACTGTGACTGCCTACTGCAATCACACTAAAAAGTGGTTACCAGGCATTATCAGTATGTAAAACATTTAGGAGCAAAGAAATCACCTTAAACAGAGGATGACATGAAGGCAGGTTGCGCAATACTGCCATAGTGAAGACTTCTCCCAGCAGGTGAGTGCGCAACAGATGGAAGTTCAGCTCATGTTCATTAAACTCTGCACCTCTGACAAAGATCTTTGCCAACAACCAATCCTTCTCATTATCAGAGGGTAGAAAGATGGGATTCCGTGCTCCAGGCTTCTGGTCCAACTGTAAAAAAAAAACATGGGTCAGAAATGTTCTGATTTCTCAAGCCTAAAAGAATAAACTAAAAGAAGAAAATGGAATACTACTCTTTTAAAATAATGATTGAACGAATGTTTACTGTCGTCACCTGGATGGCAATTGGCATCAGTTTGTTCTCGGGAGTGCTGAAAAGCAAGCAGAGTGGAGCAGAAAGATACTGCTTTCTTTCGTCGATCTCATTTCCCTGAAGGCCATTCAATCTCTTGTAGTCACACAGGAAGATATTTCCTTTCTGATTAAAAACATAGTATTAATGATTCCAATTTTAATCTCAAAATATAAACTATTTATATATGCATTGTTAAAAAATAAACACTTAAAATAGAACATTCTGTGTGTAATGGATCTTATTAATATATATATTAAATTATTACTGAAATAAATAAACTTTTCAATGTGATTATAATGTTTTGAGAGGCATTTGTAGAGTATGACAAACTGTTATTGTCAAAAGGTGTCTTAATGTTCTTTTACCTCAATTTCCATTTCTAATGTGCTTTTCTCTGGTAAAGAACTTTTGACCATATCATTGGTGACTGGGAAATTCTCAGGTAGTTCTGAACAGCGCTTGATCATCGTTGGGTTCAGGCCATTAAGAAACTGGTATCCAAAGAAATCATCCCTCATCCAGTTCTTCTCCACATATTCTGTAAGAACAGGCATAAATATATTAAACAGAGCAATTACTTTATATTAGTATTGCTACTTATTTATTGGTGATATTAGAAAAGGAAAATACTTGTTGTTGTTGTCTTTTTCTTTTCTGAGAGCAGACTAGAGAGTTCTCCAATGTTATTCCATCTGTCCTTGTTATTAAATTCTGTTCCAAGTTTCAGCTCCTTGAAACTTAGACACAACATTGTAAGATTCTTGAATTAATGAGAATACAAATCTGTGCATACAGTGCACCTATGTATTACTCAAACACAGAGAACTTACGCTGCACCCAGGGTGAACAGGAATTCTTTTTCTTTGGTGAAAGAGAATCTGACTACAGGTGGCAACTCAGTGGGACTCTCAGCATTCACAATGTGAGGTAATCCTTCAGCATATATACCCCACCTATAAGAGACATGCATGCACAGAACATGGCTTTTGGAACTGCATTGTGCTGTTTTTAGGTTTAATTTGGATTGAGAAGAGCAAGTGTTCATAATGGCTCTAAAAGCCATTGTCAGCTTGTTATTGTCTGACCATTGTCAGCTTGTTACAGATTCTAAAACAGTTTTGTGTTTTCCCTTTAAATGACCAGATAATTACTAAAGTTAGATGATGTTCTAGGACAAGGAACTCAACAAATGGTGCTGAACAGCAGCCCATCATAACTTCTCCTACTGTAAAGAAAACAATGGAACTCAATGGAACTGTATGTTTTAATAGGTCCAAAAAACAAATGACTAATTCATTACTAAGATGTAAAGAGTCCTTAAGTAATTGTATTAGTTTAATTAAAACTGTCCCGGAAAGAACTGTGTTTACATAGTAGCGTAGTTAAAAAGCGAGAGTTACATGGAAGGTACACAAAGTCAGTAAACCTCAAACACTGTTGTGTTGGATTTCCAAGAAAAATCCCACCTAACCCCACCTTACTGGGTGAACAGTCTGAACTGTGAAGGTTTTTTAATTCATGTACATATTGATCCCCAAAGATATAGAAAAAAAATGTTCACCGATGTTTATACTTCCATTATAAAACAGTTTCAGTTATTTTTCATCCTTCTTTAGCTACACATAAAACCATAGTGTGTGAAAATGTTTGCTTACCTGAAGTCTTGACGACGCCTCTTCAGATTGTCTTGTCTGTGTGCAAGAAGTTCAGGAGCTGTGTCCTTGGTTCCTAATTTGGCTGGAATCAAAAGTTTATGTAATTATATTTATGGCAACAAATAAACTTATCTTTGCAGTATCATTTTATCATTGATAATTGAATATTTTTGCCTAGCGTATTTGATGCCCTTTTAAATGGTGCTTTGTGATTATTCAGTGCATTGTTAAACTCTCTGGTAATTGAAATATCAGAATCTGTACAAACCTACAGCTTCTCGGAGAGAGAGCCTCTTGTTGCTGCTCATCCAGCAATAGCATGGGAAAAGCTTACTGACTCCTTCAGGTGTTGTTACAATAATTTTGGAGCAGAACCAATCATCATCAATCAGTCCCAGGGCCACTGGCTTTGCTTCCAGTTCAACCAGTAAGAGATCACCTATATCTGATTTGCAATGTACCGAGATGAGTTGCTCCTGATGGGATAAACAGTTCAAATACATTTTATCAAGAGAATTCTAACAAGTGAAAATACCTGATATAGAGGAGAACTACCCAGCTCATCTATCTTTTCCAAGAAAGGATAAAATAAATAAATAAACTCCTCTCGCGGGGATCAAACCCGTCATCAAGTGCCGCGATCCAATACACTACCGCATCACCGGCTAATGAACTAAGTTACAGCTGGGAAAAAAATCACCTTATAATAAGAAAGGGAGCTCGAGAACGGGTGAAAAAACAAGAACGTGCAGAAACTAAAGTCACCCCGAGCGCAACAGAGAGACAAGGAGGCGTGTTAACTAAAGTTCGTCAGAGAGGCGTTTCTATTTTTTTTTTTTAATTATCGTTCATTATAGTTTAAACAGCCTCGCGGGCCAGATGTTTTACGCTTTCCGGCCACATCTGGTCCGCGGGCCACCTATTGCCGACCAATCCTATAGAGATTTAGAACAACATTTGTGGAATTACTTTTAATCACAAATAAACCTTTTTTTCTGTACTTCTGTTTATTATTAGTTACATCCAAGCAGTGGTGTGCAGTTAGGTCCTTCTAACCCTTCAGAGAAGGGGTGACAGAAAGTAAATAATTACATACTTTATAATTAGGAAATATATATTATAGTTATTGTAATTATTTATTTTATAAATTAACTAAAATAAAGTTTTAACTAATTAGCAACTAATTCAAAAAGAAATTCATTAAAGAATAATGTGTGGGTCGGGTTTGTGGTTAATTTGCAGGTTCATGTGGATTGGTCGCCCCCAAAAATGATAGCGCAGAACAGGGGCATCGCTCAGTTCAGCTGTACTATTAATGAGGAGGCAGGCCACTCACCGCTGAGTGAATGGGAAATCTCTTAGCGCCAATCATGGAGCTGGTTCAAGGAGAAAGTCCCAGCTTTCAAGAGAAACAGCCAATCAGCTTGCTGGTTTTGTGGAGCGCGGAGGAGTCAGCGAGTTGCAGCGAGTAGTACAATACTTTATGCTGGTAGTTTAAATAAGTTTCTTAACCCTGATCACTGCCCTTAAATGGTTTTCCACAGGATCCAACGGATCAGCTAATAAAAAAATGACATGAGAAAATCCCTTAGCCCCCTATGGACCATAAATCAATCATTATGTATATGCAGCAATGTATTAGACACATCATACAACCACATACTTTAAAGGTACATTATGTAGGAGCTGAGAGCGAGCGTGTGAAATAGCTACATCAGTCCAATTTCAAAACACCACAGAGACTAGCCTGCCCAGCCCCTCCCCAGATGCGAAGCTACCTTGGGTTGCCAAATTTGATCTACAATGAATCTACACAATCTACACAAAGTTTAGACGGGTAGGAGAGGCAGAGAACTTAAGAGTACGAGCGAAAGGAGAGAGGAGAATTACATTCTTTAAATAAAAGGACACCATTGTAAGAAGTGCTTTCAGTAGAAAAAATAAAAGGACCAAAGTTTTTTTTTTTTTTAAAGAGTGGAGTAAATGTAAATTTACAAATATACAACAGAATTGATATACCAAAACATAATAATAATAATAATAATAATAATAACCAAATCTGTTATATTGTTTTAAATATTAGGTGATAACTCATTTGTTTTTTTGTCATATATGTATATAATTCAGGCATTGCACACATCATTTTATTTTAACAACAGTAAATATAATATGGAGTAAAATGTTTTGGTTGTAAAGTGACCTTTACTTGGATGTAACTAAAAATATACAGAATTTCTGAAAAAGTGGTTTATTTGTGATTAAAAGTAATTCCACAAATGTTGTTCTAAGACACTATAGGGTGGGCTTTGATTCATATTAGCAAATGTGTACCTCCCAATATCAAACCCGCTCCTACGCACTTGCTCTTAAGTACTACTCAAAGTGGATTCTGCTTGTAGTTCAGTTAAGCGCCACAGAACGTAAATTTTGAGGGAGAAAACTACATGTTTCAGATCAAAAAGCACGGTAATTTCCATGGTTAATTCTATTCTATTCTATTCTATTTAGTGTAGTGCATCTACTGAGAATGTTGGCAATGTTATGTCTTTGTTGGGCTTCCTCTGGCTTTGGAGAAAAATCTATTTACATTTTTACACTCTTCCAACAAGATTTTTATTTTATATTTAAGGAAGTGTTGTTTTTCTTGTTGGGAAAACCGCACTACCCTCTGCGCCGTCTCCAGTGCGTTCCCCTGGATTCTTTTGATGGAAGCCCGAAGTAGAGATAAGTTATAGAGACACAGGATGCTTGATCTTCAGCAAATTAACAATTTATTAAAACAGAGCTCTGGGAACGACTTCCACTCACAATGAGTTCAAGAGAAGAAGATCAAAGATTATTTCACAGACATAAGCATTTATAGGCAAACCCCACCTCAGGCTCACGGAGGAAGGCACCTTGGTCAGTTCCCCAAAAAACTGGTTCTGGCTGGTCTTCATCAGAAGTTTGTCTGTCGAAATCCCTCTTACAAATACAGTAGGACTCAATCCTCTTTGCCTCACAACGGTTCTGGGCCTGAACGCTAACGGCCAGATACTGCAAATAACTGATAGTTAAGACAGAGACCTATTTTAGAGAACTGTCTCAGCTGCCTTCCTCCGCTCTGCCGGTAACATGTCAACACCTTTCCTTTAGCTGGCCTCAAGCTTTATGTCAAACCCTGTTGCCTACCATAGTATCACACTCTTATAGCAATGCATTTAATTATACTTCATTAACGTGGTTAGTATTGGGATTATAGTAATGCATTTAATTATACTTCATTAACTTGATTAATATTAATTATAGTAAAGTTATTGAATATAAAAAAATGTTTAAAGCATATTTCTAACATTCTTTACATCAGGTGTGGGCCATTCTTCCTCATGTAAGCAAGGTTGTGACATTTCTTTTCGAGCCTATAGACTGGATGTTAGAGTGACAGAGTAATCATTGATACACCAAATAATTTTTGGCATGTTGTAGCAGTTTTATGTTCTTTAATCAGATTGTAGCATCATATAGATTTTTTTTGTTTATTCATGTAGTCATATGTTACGGATATTTTACAATGCGTAACTATACACTTTTTTTATTTGAATTTCAGAATATGTATAATGATATTAATTCCAACAATGTGCATTTTATAATTTACGTTTTTTTAAGGCAGAATAGTGAATAAATACTGAATCAATATTTGTTTCAAGAGAGGTGTAAACAAAGATGTTCTTTTAACTTTTTGACGATTTTTGGGAAACACTTGCAGAACTTTCTCTTTTTATAATGTGCTGTCTGTTATTCGCTAAGATTGATCAAATTTTCAGTTCACTTCATGTCAGTCTTTCTTTAATGGAAACACACAATACCAGAATCAGAAACCAGAAAACTTACAGATCCAGCCCAAAGGCCTGTCAGAGTTTTGATCCAATGCTGTCCACTGGAACCGATTTTGCCAATTAAATTGATGTAGATTCTGTTGGAGGTGCCAGAACCCAAATAATCACCAGTGAAGACTTGAATGTTGTATTTACTCATGATTCTTCTGCAGTAAAATATCAAAGAGAAAGTATGTTATGGTTACATCCTTCTAGAAATAAATACACTACCTGAATTATTTTTAGATGGTCAATAAGATATTGGCTGAGAGTGTGTAACTTACTGAAAACATCTTTATAGCAGTAGTAGTGTAGTATCTGATACTGAAGTGAATATCACCAAGGTGTGCTGTTTATACATGCATGACATTAACTAGATTTGCTGGCCATTGTTGCTATTAAGTAGATTTTAATTATTTAGTAATTATTATTAATACTAAATTAAAGTTCAACAAAAATGTATTAAAGTTCAGTTACATATTGGATTCAGCAGCATCTTTAACAGTTTGGTGTAATATACCTTTTACATATTTGGTGACTGCAGGTTAACTTTAATAGATATAAACTCGGACATTCTCAAGTGAAAAAAAAAATATTTTTTTGCACAGTTGAATAAAAGTCTTTTAACAGTCTATTAAATGTATTTAGATACTATTGTTGCATCATTGATATGTTGTTCATATAAGGTTATATAATGTTCAAACTGTAACATGTAATTACATCTAATTATATATCAATACACAGTGAAATATACCAACAAAATAATAAATCTAAATACTGCAAATATTGCATAGGTTTATGTAACTCATTAAATTACTCACCTGATGCAGATTAGAAAATATTCAGCAGCTCTTTCTTGTTTGTAGATTTGCAGCAAGTGCTGTAAGTTCACCAAATGTGACACAGCTTTCTTACATTTGACCCTTTATGTAGTCACAGACAGGATAGCAGGTGGGCGTGTCTGTATTATGAAATTCATAGGAATTATAACTGAAAGGGTTACTTTGATATGTGATGGGCGTGGCTTTAAGAATCCTACAATTAACCTACTAAAAACTTCTCAATAAATAAAGGGAACACTTAAATCACACATTGAACTGAAATGTTCAAACATCTTTAACTTTGAAATCTTTAGTGATATATATTTTTTCAGTTAGTTACAAACAAACTTACAAACCAGTCAAAGGAAACCAAAATCATAAACCAATGGGGCGCTGGACTCAAATTCATATTGAAAATATAAGAAAATCATTTAAATCAAAGGCTCATTCGATTTCCGTAACTTCAATCAGATTAAATCAAAATGTTAGTCAGTAGTGTGCTTTACACAGTGGTGTGCAGTGAATATAGTGGGTACCCTTTCTGCAAATCCACCCAACCCCCCCCCCAACCCCAACCCGCACACAGCACCACCCCCCCGGCCGCTCATCAGGTGACATATAGATATACATTACAATACATATTCTCTGCCTTGACTGAGTTATATGAACTTAATACACACAAAAATGAACTTAATACCACATAAACAGCCCACAAATACAAACCACAAAAATATACAATAGACCCAACAATCAATGCTTCATTTTCCTACAAGTACAGCCGTTCAACAAATATCACTCATTTGTATGACGACAGTACGCCAGAGCAGCCAAAACATTAAGTACACACAAAAACTCACCAGTCAGGCAGCCTACCCTACTGGAAAAACAGCTCATACCAGCTTAAGCTGTGTATTGGAACATGGTAGCTGGTTTGTAACTGGTAACTGGTGTATAGCTGGTCAGAACATCTAAAACCAGCTTGTAGCTGGTCTGTACCTGGTAACTGGTTCATAGCTGGTCAGATATCTAAAACCAGCTTGTAACTGGTCTGTACCTGGTAACTGGTTCATAGCTGGTCAGATATCTAAAACCAGCTTGTAACTGGTCTGTATCTGGTAACTGGTGTAAAGCTGGTCAGAACATCTAAAACCAGTTTGTAACTGGTTTGTAACTGGTAACTGGTGTATAGCTGGTCAGAACATCTAAAACCAGTTTGTAACTGGTTTGTAACTGGTAACTGGTGTATAGCTGGTCAGAACATCTAAAACCAGCTTGTAGCTGGTTTGTAACTGGTAACTGGTGTATAGCTGGTCAGAATATCTAAAACCAGCTTGTAGCTGGTCTGTACCTGGTAACTGGTTCATAGCTGGTCAGATATCTAAAACCAGCTTGTAACTGGTCTGTATCTGGTAACTGGTGTATAGCTGGTCAGAACATCTAAAACCAGCTTGTAGAGAGATGCATTGTACTGTTAAAAGACATTTCTAATGATGTACCCCTTTTACAGAATGGGAGATCAAGATCTTTTCTTGCAGACATTTTGGTATGCTCATCTGTTAATGACGACTTGCGGGCAGTTGCTCCTAATGAAGTATGGAATGTTTGAAATATGCTTTAAACTTTTACTATGATCAATACTTTACTATAATTAATACTAATCAAGTTAAGGAAGTATAATCAATTCCATTACTATAAGCTCAATACTTATAAAGTAAATGAAGTATAATCAAATGCATTATGAATTGAGGTGTGATGCTATGGTAGGCAACTTGACTTCACATAAAGCTTGCCCCACTGACTTCTCTATTTTAACTGTCATTACCTTGCAAAATCTGGCCGTTAGCGCCTGATCGTTAAGACCGGACGGTTGTTAGCCAAACTGTATGTGTAAGAGAAATGAATTGAGAGACAACGTTTGATCAAGACCAGCCAGAACCAGTTTATTGGGGAACTGTCTAAGGTGCCCTCCTCCGTGACCTTGCCTATGCGGAAATGTGATATATGCACATATATGAGTTTGGCATATATAATATATATGATCATAGAAAGAAAAACATATATGAACAATATATGTCCAACATATATGAAACCTATTAAAAATTGGAACAATTTCATATATGGGCATATATGCCTTGTCCATAAATTATGTATGGTTATGTATGTGAAATACATATGTTGTCATATATGTCACATATATATCTGACCCATAAATTATGTTTGGTTATGTACGTGAAATACATATTTTGTTCTATATGTCACATATATGACTGACCCATAAATTATGTATGGTTATGTGTGTAAATGACATATTTTGACCTATATTTCTGTCCCATAAATTATGTTTGGTTATGTATGTAAAATACATATTTTGACCTTTATGTCATATATATGTCTGACCCATAAATGATGTATGGTTATGTATGGGAAATCCATATTTTGTTATACGTGTCACATATATGACTGACCCATAAATTATGTATTGTTATATATGTAAAATACTTATTTTGACATTTATGTCATATATACAGAGGTGGAAAGTAACAAATTACATTTACTCACGTTACTGTAATTAAGTAGATTTTATGAGTAATTTGTAATTTTTAGAGTAGTTTTTAAAATAGGTAATTTTACTTTTACTCAACTACATTTTGACACAAGTAATCTACTTCGTTACATTAGAAAACTCCCTCGTTACTGAGTAAAAAAATGCTGGGAAAAAACACTGCCTGAATTTAAAAAAATAATAAATAAATAAATACGGCGCACGGATAAAATAGCCTAATTTCATTCCGGCAACATAAAAAAACACACAGATAAATCGCGCCATCCGGAAAGCTTGTGGTTGGATAACAAGTATAAACATGTAGCATTCAGACCCTCTATTGGTCTGTATTTAACGCATGACCTGCACGTCACGCTATGTCACTACCCGATCTGTGCCCCCTGCCTGATTTGTGCCGCGCATGCGCACTGCAAAATGGGCAGGGTTGCACAGATCGGGCAGCCACGGCTGTCAACAGTTTTCGGCGCTGTGAGATCGCTGATCAAGCTTAACTTCCGTTTTCTGAATTCTAGATAGACTGATAGGTGTTTAAGCTAATTATATTTGGAAAATAATATGTTAAAATGTATAAGCCTGCGGTGTTTTTATTTATTTATTTTTTCATATACCAAGTCTAAACTCCTTCGCATTTTATTAGTTTTCCTTTATGTAATCTATATAGAGTGGGAGATAAATTACAAACAAAATACAAACATCAACCAGACATATAATTTATAATTAATAATAATTATTAATTAATCATTTTATTTTACTCTCAGAGAAAGCATGAGAGCGAACCCCCATCCCTCTCAACACACACACACTCACTCACTTTCCTTGCCCGTTCCTTTGTTGCATGATGGCGTGAATGCTGAATTTAATGAAAATGTACTATTTACAACTCTGTAAAACTTAAAAGCCTTAATTCTGACACCAAGGTGTACAAACTGTTTGCAACAGTGTGGGCGGAAGTACACCTTGGCATTACCTACCCGATCTGTTCCCCTGCTCATCTCACTCAGTTTGCAGTGCGCATGCGCGGCACAAATCGGGCCGGGGGCACAGATCGGGTAGTGACACGCTAAACTCCAGAAGTGCGCCAGTGAGAAAGTTGGTTATGCGTCTCCAGCTGCAGCGAGGAGCTTCGGAATGTTTGGATGTAAAGAACTACCTCTTTTCGGATGCAGCAGCTCAACACCACGAGATTTCAGAAATTCACCATCTAATCAGAAACAGCAAATTGAGGTAAACTGAACGTTTCCTACAGTTATATGTTGATCCTAGTGATGGTGAATTTGTAATGTTTGCTGTGGTACAGGCCAATACATGCCGAGGTTAGCTTGCTAGGTCTAGGCTATGATTCAGTGTTGTAAGTTCGTTTGAAGAGCGCGTGTGAGCTTTTAATTTTATGAGTTTAGGTGTAGAGGGGGGTGATCTAGGTTCAAAAAGTAAAAATCCATCTCACTTTTAGCTCCGTGTGAGTTTCAAGCTGAGCTAAGAGAGCGTTGTTAGTAGGTGTGGAGAAACTTATGAAGAAACTTATTCTACCTTGGATGTATTGACAAATATCTTACAATCACGATTACTTATCTTAGTATCTATAATTACATAATCATTGTGTGAAACCTTGTAGTTTATATGCATTAACCAATACTCACATTATATTTCATCATTTTTATTACTCACAGTGTATTTTACACGCATTTATATAGAAGACTAACCAATAATCACAATATATTCTTTACATATATAGTAAAACATTGTTTGATCAGGCATGTGACTAACACAGACCTTATTGTGACAAATTAACCCACATGATACATAAGGCGTTTACTAACACATAGGACCTATTATATGGCGGACTAACCACGCGCTACTAACACATTACCATATAACATATGAAATTCATTGTGTGACTTGTGTAGCTCATGCTTGAAGCATTTCGTTCACTGCATGTCTCTGACTAACGGCCATCAATCATCAGCTAGTGCACTCTGCATGAACTAAATTGATACAAAGGAGACTTCGGGACGAACAGTGCGGCCTTTCTCTCTGTGCGTGCAAAGTTCTTCACATACCAAAGCGGGAGAAGGACACGCGCACATAGGGAGTGCGGCACTGTCTAATATCACACTGTCTGACTGGACCCAGTCAATTCTTAAAACAATACCACACTGTCCGGCTGGACACAATCAAGGCCAAACACTAGTGGTCCGGTCAGACCTGTGAAACTTGAACACTAACACGTGAAAATATGCATACTAACATGAGATGATTTTAGCAACGCCTCATCAGCAGGTTTCACGTCATTTGGGGTATAAACATGGAGTCAGATCAGAGGGGGGTCAGAACTTATACTGGGACGGCTGTTAGACGGTCTTTCATGTGTGGGTTCTCCTGAATATTCAGTACTTTGTAATAAATACTTGGTTTGCTTTCAACTTCACTCCACCTGTCTGACTCTCTCTATCAAACGAACACGCAGGGGAGTTGTACCCCGGACGAGAGGTGGGTGTTGACCCACCTTTCATTTTCTTTTCTACAACATAGGCAACACTGACGCTTCTACTTTATCGCCTTAACGCGCCCTGGCCCACCCGCGGGCCAGAAAAATATCATAATTAATATCTGGCTGTGTTTATGAATAACTTAATTATAGGCTCAATATATACACACACAATATGCCCCATCAGCGCTTACCTTTCCCTGCTGCTTCAAAATCGCTCCAAATAAGTAAATCCATCAGTCCATTCTACAGTAATCCTCAAAGTAGTGCTAATAATAATGAATTAACGCTTTATTTAAAGGTTTGCCTGGGTTTACAGCTCGTTAATGCACATTACATAATGCACGCAGAATCTAGTCTTCTCTGAAGAAAGACGTGAAGGCGGAGGCAGAGCGGGGGCGGGGTCTGTAACCCCACACTGTTACTGGGCAGATATAAAGAATACAGAAACACACTATTTACTGCAAAATAAGTTATAAAATTAGTAGTTTTTGTTCTTATAAAGTTTCCAGTCCTTTGGAGAAAGAAAGGAATATCCCAGGAGCAGATCACTATAATATCTAACCGGTGAAAGCAGTTTATAATTTTACATGGTGAACTGTAAAACACTTATATAATCACACATATAAATATTTCATTTTAAAATTAACAATAAGAAAATCTGAAAAGCACCTATATATTTTTTTCTTGTTCAATTGTATATTTTAAGTGTTTTCAGTTATTTTGTAATATTAATTGATAAAATTAAAATTCTCTGAATAATTTAATATTAGTATAAAAAGCTTAAAAAATTGGGTATGTATTTTCAGGTGGAAATTAGGCTTGGAGCTTAAGAAGTTATAAAAAATATATATATATATATGTTTTGTTTACTGCATAACTCTATAAATTAATATGCCATAAATTTGATAGCTTTAATATTAATATAATATTAGTCGAGTTATGCAACCCATCGATATGTGCTTCTTTACGACACTGCGCATGCGCTGACCAACATTCGTTTTTGTATGCTTTCATGTTTTTAATGATATTTCCTTAAGTTTTTATTGGGAACATTAAACAATCTGCTTGAATGTTAAAAAAAACATGTAAATAGCAGCATAGCAATGGCAAGTTAAAAACAATAATAATTAACTGAAAAAATATAAAAATACGGTTTATAGTCACCTATGCATAATCTGACCAAAAATGATGCATGGTCATGTATGTGAAATACATATTTTATCCCATATGTCATTCATATGTCTGGCCCATAAATTAATGTATGATTATGTATGCAGGGGTGATAGCGTTCCGGCGCCGCGCCGGAAATCCGGCGTAGCGTGGCTCTATAAAAAAAAAAATATATATATATATATATATATATAAATAAAATAAATAAATAAATAAATAGAGCCGGTTTAGGTATTAAGTCCCGCCTCTCAGTAGAAACAGCCAATCAGCTTGCTGTTTTTGCGGCGCGCGGAGGAGCGGGGGAAGCCCCTCCCTTGCTGTGAGATTTAGCAGCGGGATCAGACGCAGCAGCTTCAGCTGATTTAAAAACAGATCTGGATATACGGAGCTTTTTCTCAAAAAAAGATAACGGTAGGCTAAACACGTAAACTGTGATGATATGTTTCTGATAGCTGGTTAAAAATACACTTCTTGTATCAGCACACAGATTAAACCCACTGTGATTAATAAACTGCAGCTGTGTTAGTGAGTTAGCTTGAGTTTGGAATTAGCTAGATAGGGAGTCAAGGTTTTAGAAAATAAATAAACTATATATGTAATGTTCAACTTGCCCTGTACCTGATCAGCTAATCACTATTTCACATATTTCACTGTCGTTATTAGTTTAGGATTACAGGAGAAAATGAATATAGCTAATTAGCTAGAAGCCAGATGTAGTGGATAGTCAGAATTTAGTACAGTACTTTATGTTTGTAGTTTAAAGCAGTTTCTTAACCCTGATCACTGAACTAAAATTGTGTTTTCCACCTGATCTTCATTTCACCTAGATTTTCACCTGATCTTGATTTTCACCTAGAGTGACAGCTGTCACAGTGAAAATGAAGCGGAGTTATGAAAGTGGTTGTGCTAAACGAAAGAAACGGGCAGAGAGCAAAAGAATCGCAGATGCACTGCCAAAATTCACCTCCTTTTTTACACCTCCTGAACCGATCAGTGTTTTTGGGGCCGATTCCGATCGCCGGTCGTCTTTCACCACGATGGGCCGATCGCCGATACCGATCTTGGGCGGGGCCAAATGCCACATTAATGCCACACAGGTGCCTGGCAAACCTGGCTGGTACAGATTCCCCTAATTACATCCACACCAAAGCAAACACTGGTAATTTACGCTGCTAGTAAATAAACATGAATGTTACTGACCAAAATAAACGCTTTTTAGGAGAGATATAAGTTCTGTGTAAATATTTATAAGACAATACCTGACAAAATCAGTTTTAATGACGTTAAATAAACAACAACATAATCACTGTGACAGCGCTAGTCGCAGTTTCACCGCAGTAAAGGACGAGGAGGTGAATCACTTCTCTAACCAGCCTTTACTGATTTCTGCTCCAATAACCCTTTCAATAACCTCCAATAGCCTTTAATAGTCTTCAGTAGCCTTCAACAGTCTAACCTTGCGGCCATGGTGTGTCCACTAAACTCCGTAGTTATAAACATCATGAGGTTAGCAGCGCGCTAACTGACCTGTTTATAATGTAATCCGAGCAGTGCCTCCGTAACAACTGCTGCTGTTAGCTGCTTTGGCTGAAAGGTGAACTGTAGAGAGCTGTATTATCCGTTTTTAAAACCTTTTCCTACACAGATGAATAAAAAAAAAACGTGTAAAAAAAAAAAACGCTCCAGACTGGCTGAGCTGAGCTCTGTAGCCCGTGGCTGGGCTGTAGCTGTGACTGAGTGAAGAGAGCGGGGCTTGTGCTGCTGCTGCAGCTCTGACTAGTGGTTGGATGAGGAACTGCAGCTTCTTGTAAGTGAGCAGTTTCTCCGGTTTCACCAGTTTCATCCACACACAGCTCTGATAAACTGCTTATCCCTAAACTCCTGAATCAGATCGGCTAAAATCATAAGAATATCTGCAGAACAGTGTTAATATGCAGAAGAATATACAGAACAGTGTTAATATGCAGAAGAATATGCAGAACAGTGTTAATATGCAGTAGAATATGCAGAACAGTGTTAATATGCAGTAGAATATGCAGGATCAGGGTTGAGAAACACTGCTGTAATGTGACTTCTGTTCATTTGTAGTTCACAGTAAGACCACATGTCCTGACGTTTATAAAAATCTCTATGAAACATAAAGTTACATTATTTTACACAAGGACACCATCTTAAGAAGAGCTCTCAGTAGAAAAAAAAAATAAAAGTGCACTTTTTTTTTTACAAGAGTGGAGAAAATGTAAATATGAAAATGAAAACGTTATCTAAAATGTGTCACTTGACAATAAGGTTATACACAGACTATTAAATGTTTGAATAATGTGTCAACATTTATGCCTATGTTACGTCACACATACAGTCTGTTGTCCCTCCCCAACAATCGCCCCCCCCCCCCCCCCCCCCCCCTTCCTCACCCGGTTGGAACAGGAAAAAAAAGTTCAGGCTCAGGATTTTTTTTCACTATCACCCCTGGAATTCTAGCAGTTTAGACACATAAACCAAGACAAGTGAAAATACCTGATATAGAGGAGAACTACCCAGCTCATCTACTAAATGGTACTAAATGGAGCCTCATAATTCTATTCTAATTTTCATAAGTGAAGTATGTGCCTGGCATTTGGCATGCTGCCAATATGTTCATGTTTTTCGACTCTAGAGAGTCATTTTCTACTGGCAATACTTCAATACAGAAGGTGTATAACATTTATACAGAAATAGTGTAAGTATCCAACACTGAAGGTAAATCTCTCTCATGCTATCAGTATCAATATTAAAAAAGTATAAATATTAAAGTATATATTTTGTCACACAACACAATACAGGGCATGGGTGCATTTCTTAAAAGCTAAAGTACTTTATTAAATCATGATTAAGATTGATCATTAATTAATAAGTGTTTCCCAAACCCTTACATAACCTTAATTATAACATGAACTCACAAATTAACGACAAACCTGACCCACACATTATTCTCAAGTAGATTCAGCCTACAGTTCAGCAGGTTAAGCACCACAGACCACCAGTTCTGATGGAGAAAACTACATGTTTCAGATCAATAAGCATTGTAATACCCATGATTAATTCTATTCTATTCTTTTAAAATACTGCATTTACTGAGAATGTTGACATTTGGAGAACAACTTCTTTGCATTTTTACACTCTTCTAACAAGTTTCACATCTGCCTGCTCTAGTCCCTGCAACTACCAAAGACTCCAACTCCCAGCATGCTCAGCCCCTGGACATGAGCATGGGACGCTGTCGCGCTCTGCCTTGCAGTCCTACTGATTGAATAATTACTTGATTACTCTCAGGTGTTGCTCGTGTATATAAGGTCCCTTGTTCCTCTCTGTAGTTGCTGAGTATTACTTGGTTCACCAGCTCTGTTACAACTCGTTTTCTTTGCTTTCTGTATTTCTTGTTATTGACCCGTTTTCTGACTACTCTCTTGCCTAGCCCTGTGCTATTGCTTTCTGTTTCCGACCTCCTTCCGTCCTTTGACTTCTCTCCTTGCCTATTCCTTTTGTTATTATTCAGATTCTCTGTTGCTGACCTTCTGCCTGGCCCTCACTACCTTACTGGTATGTTCCTAGTTCAAGCTGCCCTGTTTATAGTTACCCTACCTGCCTTTGTTTACACCTGTACTTTTAATTCTGTAAATAAACTCTCTGTTTTACATCAGAATGTATCTCTGCATACTCTGGTTCCGGTATTCCTCACAACAAGATTTTTTTTTAAGTGTTGTTTTCTTTTACATCAGGTGTGGGCCATTCTTCCTCATCTAAGCAAGTTTTTTAAAATATATTTTACCATGCATAACTATGTCCTTTTGCTATTTGAATTTCAGAATATGTGTAATGATATTAATTCTAACAAACTGTGTTTTACAATTTATGTTTTTTGGGCGTAATAGTGAATAAATACTGTATATTTGAGTTGAATTAATATTTGTTTCAGGAGAGGAGTCAACAAAGATGTTCTTTGTGAATCTTTTTGGGAAACACTTGCAGAACCGTCTCTTTCTTTTTTTCTTTCTTTCTTTCTTTCTTTCACTTCATGTCAGTCTTTCTTTAATGGAAAAACACAATGCCAGAATCAGAAACCAGAAAACTTACAGATCCAGCCCAAAGGCCTGTCAGAGTTTTAATCTCATGGCGTCCACTGGAACCGATTTTGCCAATTAAATTGATGTAGATTCTGTTGGAGGTGCCAGAACCCAAATAATCACCAGTGAAGACTTGAATGTTGTATTTACTCATGATTCTTCTGCAGTAAAATATCAGAGAAAGTATGTTATGGTTACATCCTTCTAGAAATAAATACACTACCTAAGTTTTTTGTAGATGGTCAAAAAAACATTATTTGAGTGTGAGTAACTTATCAAAAACATTTTTATAGCAGTAGTAGTGTAGTATCTGATACTAAAGTGAATATCACTAAGGTGTGTGCTGTTTATACATGCATGATATTAGATAGATTTGCTGGGTGTTGTTGCTATTAAGTAGATTAAATGTGTTACTTTTATTATGCAGATTCATCTAAAATCTTACTAATACTAAACTTGACCTCAACAAAAACGTATTAAAGTTATGTTACATATTGGATTCAGCAGCCTCTTTAACAGTTTGATGATGATTTGAAGAGATGAAATGTAAATCTTGCATATGTGGTGACTTGGTTAACTTCAATAGATATAAAATTGGACACTCTCAGGTAAAAAAGCTTTTTTTTTTTTTTACATAGTTTAATATAAAGTCTCTTAACAGTCTATTGAATGTATTCAGATACATTACTACTGCTGCATCATTGATATGTTGTTCATATGTGGTTATTTAATGTTGAACTGTAACATGTAATTACATCTAATTATATATTAATACGCAGTGAAATATACCAACAAAATAATAAATCTAAATACTGCAAAAACTGCATGGGTTAATGTAACTCATTAAATTACTCACCTGATGCAGAGTAGAAAATATTCAGCAGCTCTTTCTTGTTTGTAGATTTGCAGCAAGTGCAGCAAGTTCACCAAATGAGACACAGCTTTCTTACATTTGACCCTTTATGTAGTCACAGACAGGATAGCAGGTGGGCGTGTCTGTATTATGAATTTCATAGGAATTATAACTGAAAGGGTTACTTTGATATGTAATGGGCGTGGCTTTAAGAATCCTACTACTAACCTATTAAAAACTTTACTCAAAAAATAATACTATAAATATAAATTTTGTAGTTAGTTACAAACAAACTTACACTTCTAAGACTCATCACATAAAACTATAGCAAAAATCGAAGAAATCCTGTTTTATACTTCAGATTCTTCTAAGTAGCACATTTATCTTTGAGGACAGATCTGCAGATCTGCCTTCATGAGGGAGAGTCACCTGGAATAGTTTTCTCAGCATCTTCAAGTAGTTCCTGGAGGTGCTGAACAATAGTTGCTGCTTTTCCTTCACGCTGTGCTGCAGTTTTTTTTGTTTACTACGTAAATCCATATGTGCCTCTTAATTGTTTTTCATGTATTTCATATTAATCTACAATGTATGAAATAAATTAAATGAAGAAATAAAGAAAAAAAAAATAATGAGGAGGTGTTTTCAAATTTTTAACTGGTACTGTACCGTCACGCTGGACGGACACAAGACAGACACACACAGATACTCTACACAAAGTTTATTAACAAAGGGATTAGGCTTACAAGAGTAATGAGGGACAGGCAAGATCAATAACCATAGAGCAGCAAATATAAACAACATACCAGAGAGAGTAGTGAGGTAAGCCAGCGTCATACACAGCAAATCCAAAACAGCAAATGTGGAAGGCAAGAAAGTAATAAAAAATACAGAAATGGGTTGGCAACAAAACAAACAAAAAACTAGACAGGACAAAAACCAGACGGTCTGTATTACTAAAAAGGGTAAAATATAAAATATTTTTTTTGTAAAAGAGCAAGTATACTAGATTCAAAACTTCACAATGAGAAGAGCAAACAAAGGGGTATATATACACAGGAGATTGTGTGGGAACAATCAGAAGCTCGGAGAGCGGGAATGCTGTAGTGTCACGTGATCAGTGAGTGCCTGCTGTGAAGTGGAGTTTTGTTTAGCAAATTCAGGCAGACTGACAGCGTCAGGACTGACATATACACTATGTCCACTTTTGCCAACAAAAATGTCTAATGTTCTGTAATGTAATGGTAATGTAATTGGTAACGTTTTGTCAAATATGCCAATATTAATGAAATGCAGCACAGAAAGGTTTAGAGAGCTTAATAACTTAAGTTACTAAAGCTGATAAAATTGCTCTCACACCTGGTGCTGAAAGTGCACCTGTCTCTCCCACACTCAGCTCTACCTGCAATCTTCAATTTCTGGACTACGATACCCAGAATGCTTCACACACTGACGTCACCCCCTCTCACGATCATGTCACTGTACATCTTCAGAAAGTCAATCACAGGAATATTAAATTCACCACTTCACACCCATATAAATACATCTTCCCTACACACACACTCTGCTGAGTGTTGTTGGTTTGCCACTTACTCTCTCGTTTCGACGTTGTTTTGTTTTTTTCGACCCTGGTTCCTGCCTGTCCTCTGATAATTCCAGGCCTATCAACGACCCCGGTGTCAGTTTTTACAGTATTGTGCAGCCCTAGTTTTAAATCAGGTTAAATACTTTGCCGGGTCATAGTTCTTAATCTTTTTATCTTTAGAAACTCATGATTTTTGTTATCATACTGAAATATTCCTCATCTGTCAGGCTTCTTGGAAATCTTCTTGTCAGTCAGTTTTTTGATATAGGGATTCTTCATGCCCTCTTTAAATGTGATTTTCCTACTTTTGCACTCATGCAAAGAAACTCTATTTCCATTTGTAACCCCTGTGCAAAGTTAAAAGAACCTGCCCATCTGTTTTTCACACGGCAAACGTGTATCTTTTAACAGTTTATCAAATGCAGTGAAGGCTGTTTCAGTTTTCTCACGACTCCAGTAAAGTGGGTTTCATGTCCAATATAAACAAAACACCTTATCAATGATTGCACAGATCTATTTTAGACATAAAATAAAGCTAAAACTGATCAGGTGACATATCCAACCAGGTACAGTTCCTTGCAAAAGTATCTGGCCCCCTTTGAACTTTTTAACCTTTTGCCACATTTTTGGCTTCAAACATAAAGATATGAAATTCTTTTTTTTTTTTGTGAAGAATCAACAACAAATGGGACACAATCGTGAAGTGGAACAAAATTTATTGGATATTTAAACATTTTTTTAGAAATAAAAACTGAAAAGTGGGGCGTGCAATATTATTCGTCCCCTCTATCAGTTTTGCACATCGAGAGACCTGTATTTGGCTCCATGCATCTTCCCATCAATTGTAACCATCTTCCCAAATCTGTCCCTGCTGAAGAAAAGCATGCCCAAACCATGATGCTGCCACCACCATGTTTGACAGTGGGGATGGTGTGTTCAGCGTGATGAGCTCAGTTACTTTGACACCAAACATAAAGTTTTGCATTGTGGCCAAAATTATCAATTTTCGTTTCATCTAATCAGAGCGCTTTCTTCCACATGTTTGGTGTGTCTCCCAGGTGGCTTGTGGCAAACATTAAACAAGACTTTTTATGGATATCTTTGAGAAATGGCTTTCATCTTGCCAGATTTGTACAGTGTACGACTGATTGTTGTTCTATAGACATTGTGTCCCACCTCAGCTGTAGATCTCTGCAGTTCATCCAGAGTGATCATGGGCCTCTTGGCTGCATCTCTGATCAATCTTCTCCTTGTTTGAGCTGAAAGTTTAGAGGGATGGCCGGGTTTTGGTAGATTTGCAGTGGTCTGATACTACTTCCATTTCACTTCCATTGCACAGTGCTCCTTGTTATGTTTAAAGCTTATGAAATCTTTTTGTATCCAAATCCGGCTGTAAAATTCTCCACAACAGTATCTCGGGCCTCCCTGGTGTGTTCCTTGGTCTTCAATATGCTCTCTGCGCTTTAAAAAGAACTCTGAGACTATCACAGAGCAGGTGCATTTACAGAGGTGGAAAGTAACAAATGTACTGTATTTACAAAAATTCATTTACGCACGTTACTGTAATCAAGTAGATTTTATGAGTAATTTGTAATTTTTAAAGTAGTTTTTAAAATAGGTAATTTTACTTTTTTTTTTTACTACATTTTGACACAAGTAATATACTTCGCTACGTTAGAAAACTCCCCGTTACTGAGTAAAAAAAATGCTGGGAAAAAGCTTGTGTACGTTAATTAATCCCCCTGCATTACTAGAGGTAAACAGACACACACACACACACAGTCCCACCAGCGTTTACCTCTCTCTGCTGCTTCAAAATCACTCCAAATAAGTAAATCCATCAATCCATTCAACAGTAATCCTAATTTATGTCAAAGCAGTGCTTATAACATCAAATTTAACGCTTTATTTAAAGGTTTGGCTGGGTTTACAGCTAACTAATGCACATGCGCAGAATCAACAGAGTCTTCTCTGAAGAAAGACGTGAATCTCTGTCGGCCAATCAGGTGCTGCGTTAGGCGGAGACAGAGCTAAGGCGGGGTCTGCAACCCGACACTGTCACTGAGCAGATATATAGAATACAGAAACACATTCTTTACTGCAAAATAAGTTATAAAATTAGTAGTTTTTGTTCTTATAAAGTTTCCAGTCCTTTGGAGAAAGAAAGGAATATCCCAGGAGCAGATCACTATAATATCTAACCAGTGAAAGAAAGCAGTTTATAATTTTACATGGTGAATGTAAACACCGTGTAGCTAAATAAAGAACTGTAAAACACTTATATAAACACACGTATAAATATTTCATTTTAACATTAAAAATGAGAAACTCTGAAAAGCACTGAAAATCTTGTTTTTACCATATTTTGAATATTACATGTTGAATTGTATATTTTTAAGTGTTTCAGTTAATTTTGTAATATAATTGATAAAATTCAAACTCTCTGAATAATTTAATATTGGTGTAAAAAGCTTTAAAATTTGGGTATGTATTTTCAGGCGGAAATTAGGCTTGGAGCTTAAGAAGTTATAAAAAAAAGGTTTTGTTGACTATTTTTATGTTTTGTTTACTGCATAACTCTGTAAATTCACAATTCAAATGTCATTGATTTGATTGCTTTAATATTAATCTGCAACAAATGTAGAAAAAAAGAGAATTAAATGTTAAACTTTTGACTGGTACTTTATATTATTGCTGTATGCAATATTTGTAAGTCCATTGTGCAAAGCTACAGTCTACAGCTGGTTGGTAAGGCATGTAATAAGGACAGGTATTATGCTGTCTGTAAAATATTTTAATAACATCCCTCAGAATCTCCGAAGACTTTTTTTCAGCACCATTTCAGTTCTTATAGTCATCTAATCATCGGGGGTAGAGCACTACAGGCCCCTGTAGCGCGGCCTAGGCTTCTCTTTATAAGGTAATTTTCCCCATTCATTACTTTTACACTTTAAGTAGTTTTAAAGGCAGTCCTTTTCTACTTTTATTTAAGTAAAATGTTAGAGTTAATACTTCAACTTTTACAAAAGTATTTTTAAACCCCAGTATCTACACTTATACTTGAGTAATGAATGTGAATACTTTTGACACCCTTGCTACTAACGTGTATGAACGCCTTAAATTAATAGTATATTAAATGCACTGAAAGCTGTATGAAAAGCGACTGTCGGCGCGATGTTAACAGGCGATTGAAGCAAATATAACCTAAATACCTTAGCTAATGATCATGGATTACATAGATCCCTTTTAGACATTAAACAACGTTGAAATAAACTGGAGACATATCAAAGCTGCGCTATGTTACATGCTTAACCTGTGTACACAAATAGAGTTTACCTTTCTTGGTGGTGAGAGAAATGCCTCATAAATGTTCCCTGTGTTTATGTTCCGCTGATTTTTTCACACATAGTTTGTGCTGAGCTTTGTTCTCCATGGCAGCGCAGCTGAACCTTTTCCAGTAATGTTTATTACGGTTAGCGGGCAGTGTTGGGAAGTAACGGATTACATGTAACGGCGTTACGTAATCAGATTACAAATTATGAGTAACTGTAATCCGTTAAAGTTACTGCTTCAGTAAGTGGTAATCAGATTACTGATTACATTGCGGTACTTTCCTATTTTTGGTCTTCCAATCCAACACTGACAAAACGCGATCACATTCACATAAATCACGACATCAGAATATTCTATGATTCACAACCTCCTGCTCAGAATGTTTTCACTGCAGAAGCGCCACCTAGCGGGCCCGTCGGCGGGCCCATTCTGACTATATAAAGTAGAATGCTTAAAAGCGTCAAAAATTCTAAACACACCACAAACTAACTGACTCATATTCATTAGTACTACTTTAACTACCTGCCTGCAAATTTACAGCCATCTACATGAAACCAGTCGCCAGAAATCTCCAACTGAACACAGCCTGTTTTTTTACATTGTTTACATGGGGAACACGCCTCCCCAACAAAATAGTCTCATAAAATATTATTAATATGTAAAATAACATCATATTACATTATTGAAAATTCACTTACTATCACAGCATCTACAATACAGCACTGAACCGCAGATAAAATATCCATAAAGTCCTTTATTCTCCTGCTCACTGCTCCTCCCAAACATGCGTTTAGTTTCAGCTCAACCGCAACGTCATATTCTCAAGCTCCTAGTGACCACTCAATGTAATGATTTCACATAAAGTTGTTTGTGAATACAAAGCTAAGGATGTCCTCTTTTAGATTCTGTGGTTTTTATTGGTCCACAAACCACTATTTTTCTTGAGTGATCGTCTTTTGAACCAATAACGTGAGCGCTGGATCAATCCAATCCAATCAAATCAGGTCATAGCCTTTCTCCAGCGTCACAAAAGTGATTGACACCTATTTCAACCAATAGTCCACCCTTAGACGAAAATACTGGTACGTAATTTGCCCTGAGTGGTCTCCTAATGGCTGGGGGTGGGGCATGCCCAACCACTGTCACCAAAATCCATCTGCTAAACAAAGGTGCGCCCACAGCGCACATATGTGTGATTTTGTGTCATTTCATCAAAAAATATTAATATTACTCTGAAATAGACTTACATTAATTTATTTTATCACAAACAAACAAAAATATTACAAACTGTTGTTGTATAGTGACAGATTTACTTGTGTATCTTTGTATTAGATTAAAGGGATAGTTCGGTATTTTTGACATGAGTCTGTATGGCATCATCATAACCAGTGTCGTGCATCCACACTGACTTACCCCCCACAGCGTCCTGTGAGCCGAGTTCTTGTCCAGTTTAGGTCAAAGCTCATTTCGTATCAGTGCGCGTCATTCTGACAGCGAGCTGCGCATGCGTCAACTTGTTCTGTGTTCTGTGTTGTTCTGTGTTGCAGTGCCGCGCGCATTGATATGGAACGAGAGAAAGTAGGACCCAAGTGATTTACGAGGCGTGACTTTTGCAGGGTTAGTTTTTTGTGATGTAAATAAATCACTCTTTTGAACACGTACTGCTTTGGGAAGAAAAAGGAGTTATTTTCCTGACCCCAGCAAACATGCCGGACTACTTTCGCTTTGACCTAAACTGGACAAGAACTCGGCTCACAGGACGCTGTGGGGGGTAAGTCAGTGTGGATGCACGACACTGGTTATGATGATGCCATACAGACTCATGTCAAAAATACCGAACTATCCCTTTAAGTGCGCTCTGGAGAGGTTTTGAACACTTTAGAGACGCCTGGTGGACACCTAATATAATGCAGTGTAACTCTTCAATGCTTTGTGCTATAAATAAATAAAAAAATGTAATTTGTTTGTCAAGACCCTACTGAATCAGGAAATGTAGAGAATGACTGACTATTCGTCACCAACATCCATACACACACTATAAACTATAACAGGCGCTTTTTTTTTTTTACATTTTCTTCTGCATTTGATGTTCTCAAATGGAACCTAAATTATGGAAATTAAAGTGTTGAAGTGAATTATTGTTTACTGTTTATGATTACACTGCATTTGACATTTAATAATAAAACATTCAAATTCTATTTTGTTTGAATTTGTGAGTTCTTAGGAAAGGAACAGTTTGTAATCGCATTAAATCGTATTAACTGAATCGTATCGTATCGTATTGTATCGTGACATAATTTGAGGTATCGTACATTATCGTATCGTATTGTAATGAATCTTGTGATTTACACCCCTAGATAATTCTGGCAAAAAATCCACCTGCAGAAAGTGGCAACCCTGCAAAAAGATAGCTTACAGTTGTTACATTGTTTGGTTTTTAGTGGTTTTTAATGGTTTTATCATCAATTTATAGAAGTGTTTCATAAAATTGTTTGATGAAATGGTTTCATAAGTATTTTTATAGAGTGATTGAAAAGGCTGTTTTATTTGTTTATCTATTTGATAACTGGAAAGGAAAATAAAAGAATAATATGCAATATGTGGTTGCTACATTCATTCAGGCTTAAAAAACGACAATATAAGTAAGTAATCCAAAGTAATCAGATTACGTTACTCACTTGAAGTAATGTAACTGATTACGTTACAAATTACATTTTGAGTGATGTAATCAGTAATCTGTAAGAGAATACATTTTAAAAGTAACCTTCCCAACACTGTTAGCGGGAGAGATGCTGTGTGAATCAGTGTAGCCTGGGGTCTGTGTGCACGGCTCGGGGGAATCGGTGTTCTGTCAAGCTACCCATCGATATGTGCTTCTTTACGACACTGCGCATGCGCCGACCAACAATCTTTTTTGTATGATTTCATGTTTTTAATGATATTCCTTAAGTTTTTATTGAGAACATTAAACAATCTGCTTGAATGTTAAAAAAAAAACATGTAAATAGCAGCATAGCAATGGCAAGTTAAAAAAATAATAATGAACTGTAAAAATATAAAAATACGGTTTATAGTCACCTATACATAATTTATGACTTTTTTACATCAAATAATTAAAAGTAACTAGTAACTTTTACTAGTACATTTTAAATTGTGTACTTTTTTACTTTTACTCGAGTAGATTTTTAGACCGAAAAGAAGCGAGAGACGTGTGCCTAAGCTGTGTGGCATGGATACACTTTTTCGACCAGTCTTTTTCTTATTAATGAATCATCAGCACTGACCTTAACTGAGGCAATTGAGACTGACAGTTCTTTAAATGTTGTTCTGAGTTCTTTTATGACCTCCTGGATGAGCTGTCCATGCCCTTTAGGAGTCATTTTAGTGGGCCAGTCACTGCCGGGAAGGTTCACTAGTTCCTTGTTTTTTACATTCGTGAATAGTAGCTTTCACTGTGTTTTGCTGGAGTCCCAAAGCTTGAGAAATGACTCTATAACCTTTTCCAAACTGATAGATGATCAATGATTTTGTTCTCTTATCTGTTTTAGAATTTCTTCAGTTTGGGACAGAATGTGTTGCTTTTTAAGATCTTTTAGGTTTCATGTTGTCAGACAGGTAAACTGTGATGTTCAGTTCATGTTGAAAACCTGCACCAGTTTATTCGTTTACAAAAAGCATTTCAATTTCATGTTATATCATTGTTACTTTAAATGACTAGCTAGCTAGCTTGGTATCGCCTGAAGATAGTTAACAATCTATTTTTTAATTGTTACAATTGTCCAATGGTACATTTGTAATTTGTGGGTTACTAGTTTTTTGCTCGCTGAAAAAAACATAAGCTAGCTAGGCCTGTTTAACTTTAGCTGCCATGCTAACATTTTCTAATGATATGAAAAACATACCCTATTAAAACTAATTCCTGTTCACTAGTTCATGGGAATGCCGCAGTAGTGACAGATTACAATGACAGGTACAGTGTGGCTATATTCCACACATCACAGATCTAAAATAAAAGTAAAAAAAAATTATTTGTTGATTAAAAGACACATTACCGAATCTGAAACATTTGGAACATTGTACAAATCACATCTACAACAAGAAGTGACATCAGCTGGTTCTCCTGAAGATCATGGGAAGTCGGAAATTAAGTTCCCTCAGTTGTTTTTCTGAATATTTGATCTTATTGTAACTATGACTGAGGAGATGAGGTGTTTTTTGTCATAAATATCAATTATTTGAACATGCAGTCAACCATTTCTTTAAAATAAACGTTTTCTTGGGAGAAAATCAAAGGAATTTATGAATTTTTAAATGTCACATAACTTTTGGTAACAGGACTAAGAAAAAAATGTAATCATCTTTGGCTTAGAAACCTTGTACAAAAATTAAGTAAAGCTGCATGAAATTGATCAGTACGTGTTTTAAATAGTTAAATATATGTTTTATTAGAGTCAGAGATTATAAAACATAAAAACATTAAGCAATACTGTTACAATAAGCAAACGGCACCCATTCAAAGAAATGGCCCATTTCCTCATGTGCAGCTTCATTCTATATCAGTCCCAGCATAATTTTAATTAGGTCACACAGGGGAGCGTCACAAAATGAAGCAGAAAACAGAAATAATATTGATGTATTTAACATTTTGATGGACTACAGCAGCACAGGTATTGATACCCTCATAGCAGTGTATTAAAATGTTCAAAAGCATTGTTTTAAACTTTCTTGTAACCAGTATTGTTCAGTACTCCCACAGAATAGAAGGTAATTGTTCAAAAGTAATATATCAACTGTCACTAAAACAACAGGTTATAACCTTACTAAATTCTTTATAAAGACTTTATATCTGTCCTTCATATCTTAAGAACCATAGTGTTGAGAATGATGATGATGATGCTGAATATGATGAATGAAAGATGCATATCACCCTGCCAAAATAAATCTCAAGGAGGTGCAGTGTGCTTTGGACAAAGTTGAATTTTTTGAGCACAGTAATAGAAGACATTTAGTCCAAATCACCAAAATAACCCACACATACCTACTGTGGAGTACGGAGGAGGGAATGTCATGGTTCAGGCCTGATTTGCTGCACCAGGTTCTGACAAGTTCTGCATCTTAAATCCACTGTGAATTCTCTACTGTAGTATTAGAAGGTCCTGTAGGAAATCTTAAGACCATTCATACAACTATTGCCAATAGTGTTCTCTCACCCATCCAATACATTCAATTCAGGTGTTTTTCACTTCCATGGCCACAGGTCTATAAAATGAAGCACCAAGAGTTGGATATAGTGGTATAAAGCATGTCAGAACTGGACTCTAGAGCAGTGAAGACATGTTTTCTCTGCCTGGCAATCTGATGGACAAGTCTGGGTTTGTCTGACTGTATTTTGTGAAGTGTAAAGTTTGGTGGAGGGGGATTATGGTGTGGGTTGTTTTTCAGGAGTTGGGTTTTGCCCCTTTCTTACAGGTAAGGGAGCTCTTTGAGAAATTTCATGATCCCAACTTTGCAGGAACAGCAAATGATTGCTCCATCCTGTTCCTACATGACTGAACACCAGTGCACAAGCAATGTGCATAAAGACATGGATGAGAAAGATAGGTGTGAAAGAACTTGACTGACCTGCACAGAGTCCTGACCTCAATATTTTTATTTATTTCATTTTATTAAGTATATTCAAAAGTGCGTTCTTAAGCTTCATAGGTTTAGTTATGCAAATTCAATAGTTCAAATGATCTTTTCACTGCACTATATATGCAGTGTTTCTGGTGACATCTGTTGGTGTATTTGAAGTATATTTTACTTCACTTTACAAATGACATGCTAGCGAGGTTATTTAGCAAGCTGACTGCACATAAACTTCATGCAGTTTTGCAGTATATAATTACTTTACAAACCCAAAGAAAACTTTACTACAGTAGTGAAAAAAGCTAAATGAAACCATTATTTACTTTGCACTTTATATTTTTACTATTTCTATTCGATTGAAAACACAACATATTTTAAGTTTTGTCTTGTCAACTTTAGTAGAGAAGAGTAATAAGGTCAAAAAAAGTAATGCTGTGATTTCAAACTAATGATTTGGTACAAAAACAGCAACCACAAAGCTTATAGTGTGTGGTGTCACTAATAGAATAAATCAGACACTGAATTGTTGAATTAGACAGATTTAGATCTTGTGTAAGAGTTTCAGCAGAGCAGTTCATGTTGACATGATCAGTAATTTATCTGTAGTAATACTCAATAAGTAATTAACTGAGTAATTAATCAGTACCATTGGTAGTTATTAATAGTGATTTATACGTTAATGTAGCACTGTTCATTACAGTGTTTCACTGTATTGATGCTGTTATTCTCACTCACTGTTACACGGCACATGATGAAAAACAAAGCCATAAAGAACTGTTTTATACACTCCCCGGTCACTTTATTAGGTTTGACTAATAAAGACTGGTTCGAGCTGATAGAACGACCACAGTAACTCAAATAACCACTCGTTAAAACCGAGGTCTGCAGAAGAGCATCTCTGAAACACAACACGTCTAACCTTCAGACTGATGAGCTACAGCAGCAGAAGATCACACCGAGTTCCACTCCTGTCAGCTAAGAACAGGAAACTGAGGCTACAATTCACACAGACTCACCAAAACTGGACAGTAGAAGATTGGAAAAACGTCACCAGGTCTGATGAGTTTTGATTTCCGCTGCTCAAAATTTGGCGTCAACAACATGAAATCATGGATCCATCCTGCCTTGTATCAACGGTTCAGGCTGGTGGTGGTGGTGCAGATGGTGTAGTGAATATTTTTCTGAAACACTTTGGGCTTATTAGTATCAATTGTTTCAATGCCACAGCCTACCTGAGTATTGTTATTGACCATGTCTATCCCTTTATGACCACAGTGTACCATCTTCTGATGCTACTTCCAGCAGGATAATGCACCATGTCATAAAGCTCAATCCAATAGCGCACCTTTGGGATGTGGTGGAACGTGAGATTCACATCATAAGATGTGCAGCCGACAAATCTGCAGCAACTGTCTGATGATATCATGTTAATATGGACCAGACTCTCTGAATAATGTTTCCAGCACCTTGTTGAATCTATGCCACAAAGGATTACGGCAGTTCTAAAGGCAAAAGGGGTCCAACCCAGTACTAGCAAGGTGTACCTAATAAAGTGGCCAGTGATTGCATGTCATGCCTCCTTTAGTGAAATGTGAGATCACTATAAAAGACTGAAGCTCCTCCCTTCAAAATGGTGACAGATGTGCATCTACTGTTGCTTTGTCTTGATCCTCATATGCTGTTTATTATGAATCACAGAGAAACAAATAGACCAAATATTAACTAAAGCAGAGAGAGTTTAATACCTCCACTCATTATTTAATTAAATCTTCTTTTTTGCAGTCAGAAACATATTGTGTAAAGAGACTTCATTGTGTGATTATAAACATGTAATTCATCAAGCACGGTGAGTTACGTCAGATAACACTGTGCACATTCACTGCCAAGAATCATTATCTAACTTAATGATGATCACATGAACATCTGTTCACTTTTACACTTTAAAATGTAGCTTCTTTAAGACAATACATACACATGCACTGTACATAAACTTTAAATACATTATTTCCAAAACTGTAAAATGAACTGCTTTTATTGTCAGAGTGGGTCAGATATTTTGGTACCCAGTTTATGATCCAGGATGAGCAGTAAAGATCTGCTCTGTAGAACAAGACATAATGAATTAAATTCAGAGTTCAAAGTTGAACAGCTGGAGCTATTTTTATACAAAGTCTCAGACTGATGTCCAGATGTTTGTTATGGTTATGAAAAATGTATTGTTCATAGGTCGGGCAATCTGACAAATAGACCTAACGTCATGCACAATCAGTAATTTGAGAGATCACTGTGAACATTAGGTGCCAACACCCATCACCTGGTCTATTTTTAGCTTTATGGTGTTCACATGGACAACACTTGACTTCAGCACTTTAACTGATAACAACCAGGTAACATTTCAGCACTGCCCAATGAAAAACAGACATCTCCATTTTTATTGGTTTTAGATATTATTACATCATTAAATACAGCAGCTGTCCTTCATCATGTCGTCCTGCTCCTCTGGAAGTTTATATCATGCTCCTCTGCTAGGTGCTAATGTTGGCTAGGTGCTACAGGCTGTAAGTAGTCTAGTTCTATATATCATGTGAGATATTCAGACGATTAATCCAGTATTTTTGCTGCAGAACAGCAGTAGAGATCTGGTAATTGTCTCTTTCAGATTAATGCATCTGATAAACTGATAATCGTCTCTCAGAAACACAGAAAAGTAAACTAAACCAGGCGGGAGCATATAATGTTCTTCATAGATTCCCAGTTTCACTGATTTCAGCATCAATATTTTATTTTTATTTTATTTCATTGTTTCTTATTATTATGTACAGTTATTGTGTTAACCACGTGATAGTTCCACACCTGGTTAAACAGTCACACAGTGCTGTTTGCACAGCACAAGACTTTTAATATCACTCCTACTAAAAGTAGAAGCTCAAAGTGCACTGATCTCAGAGTGCTGCTGCTCTCTCTCTCTCTCTCTATCTCTCTCTCTCTCTCTCTATCTTTTCTCTCAGTCTGTGAGAGCAGTAAGATGGCAGAGGTCAGTATTTTAGATCAGGATCAGTTCAGCTGTTCAGTCTGTCTGGATCTACTGAAGAATCCAGTAACTATTCCCTGTGGACACAGTTACTGTATGGTGTGTATTTACAGACACTGGGATCAGGAGGATCAGAGGGGGGTCTACAGCTGCCCCCAGTGCAGAGAGACGTTCACTCCGAGGCCTGTTCTACGCAGAAACAACATGCTGGCTGAAGTGGTGGAGAAACTGAAGAAGACAGAAGTCCGAGCTGCTTCTCCTGCTCACTGTTACGCTGGAGCTGGAGATGTGGAGTGTGATTTCTGTACTGGGAGGAAACGTAAAGCTACGTTGTCCTGTCTGACGTGTCAGGCCTCTTACTGTAAGACTCATCTACAAGCTCACTATGAAGTTCCTGCATTAAAAAAGCACAAGATGATCACAGTCTCCAAACAGCTACAGGAGAAGATCTGCTCTCAGCATGATAAACTGATGGAGATCTACTGTCGTACTGATCAGAGCTGCATCTGTTATTTGTGTACGATGGATGAACACTGTGATGTATTGTATGTAGTTGTAGTTCAGTTACAACCACAAACTATCACAAACACAAAGGTCATGATTCAGTTGCAGCTTCAGCTGAAAGAATAAAAAAACAGGTGAGAGTTTAGTTTGAAATATTATTGTAAAGGGAAGTAGAGTAAGAGTAGAACTGTTAAAGTGGTAAGAATGTGTTTGTTAAACTTAGATACCATCCCGACTGCTGGTCTTGCCCAGAATCAGAACCCTGATGTTAATCACAAGATATGCTCCTCATGATCCTTAATTTCTACAAACTAGTAAATATGGTCTACATAATAAGACTCTGAGAGCAGGGCTCGAGTCCTTTAACAGGCAGAATCACAGGAAATGATGTAACATAACAGAGGTCATATTTTCTGCAGCTTTTTCTAATTCTAGTTTTCAACACCATGAAAATCTCTGATTATCATACACAGTCCTAAAGCTCTCAGACTACACGCCCAACACCCATTCATAAACACTGAAATGTAGTTTATTTACTTACAGCCACAACTAAAGAACATGCTGACAGATTTCCAGCAGAGAATCCAGAGGAAAGAGAAGAAGCTGCAGGAGGTGAAACAGGCTGTGGAAAGTCTTAAAGTGAGTGTTAAGCAGAGATCAGCTGGAGCAGCTGTTTAACTCCTCATTTAGACTCTCCTCCACTCACAACCATGGAGTGATAGATGAACTGAGTCTTCTGTGTTTGTTCTAACAGCTCTCTGCACAGTCAGCAGTGGAGGACAGTGAGAGGATCTTTACTGAGCTGATCCGCTCCATTGAGAAAAAGCGCTCTGAGGTAACAGAGCTGATCAGAGATCAGGAGAAGACTGAACTGAGTGCAGCTGAAGAACTCCTGGAGCAGCTGGAGCAGGAGATCACTGATCTAAAGAGGAGAAACACTGAGCTGGAGCAGCTTTCACACACAGAGGATCACATCCACTTCCTCCAGGTAACAAACACTGACCTACAGGAACCTGTTTTAATGCTGATGAGGATCCTGCTCCTCTGGAAGTTTATATCATGCTCCTCTGCTAGGTGCTAATGTTGGCTAGGTGCTACAGGCTGTAAGTAGTCTAGTTCCTATATCATGTGACATATTCAGACGATTAATCCAGTAAGCAATGCTGATAGTTTTTAATAAGTAACAGAGTAATAGAGTTTTTATAGAAATGTTTAAAGAATATATGAAAGTAAAAGAAACAATAACAGAGACAGAATTACTTGTTTTCTCCACCTTAAGGATAAAAACATACAGTCTGTGATGGAGAAACTATAATGGAGGTGATACTGCATGACTGTATCTTGTACATTATGCACTGCAGTGTGAAGAACAGATTAGAAAGCACGTCAAATTTAACTTTTCTGATCTGAAATCAGCTCTTAATTTTGCTTCAATTTTTTCCTCTACAGAGCTTCAAGTCTGTGAGTGTCTCTTCTGAAGATGAAGATTCACCCAGCATCACTGTCCATCATCATCATCTCTCATTTGATGGAGTGAGGAAATCTCTCTCTGATCTGAAAGAGCGACTGGAGGAATTCTGCAGGAAGGAAATCAGTGAAATCTCTGATCAGGGTAAGATAGATCCAGTTATGCAGGTGAAAATACATGATGAACTAAATATCACTAGATAATCTAATCAAATTTAATATATAATTGTTTATTTTGGTAATGATAAGATGACTAGATAACGAAGATGCACCTCTTTACCTTTTATTTATCCCAATGCAGTGTAGCTAGCGTTACGTAGCAGACCCAGCAAACATGCCCACACTGGGCCAATGAGGGCCCAATGTGGGCCAACACATCGGCCCCGTATGGGCAGCCCACATCGGGCCATTGGGGATTTGCACATCGGTGCGGTATCGGCCCCACGCCATCGGCCCCATATGGGCAGCCCACATCGGGCCATTGGGGACTTGCACGTTGGTGCGGTATCGGCCCCACGCCATCGGCCCCATATGGGCAGCCCACATCGGGCCATTGGGGATTTGCACATCGGTGCGGTATCGGCCCCACGCCATCGGCCCCATATGGGCAGCCCAAATCGGACCATTGGGGATTTGCACGTCGGTGCAGTATCGCCCCCATATGGGCAGCCCACTTAGGGCCAACGGAGATTTGCTCATTGGGACGGCACCAGCACCATGGCGTCGGCCCATTTCAGGCAGCCCACATTGGGCCAATGGAGATTTGCTCACCAGTATAGCGTCGGCCCCACGGCGTGGGCCCTTTTCAGGCAGCCCACATTTGGCCAGCGAAGATTTACTCCTCTATGCAAAATCAACACCAAAGCATTGGCCCATTGGGCCAACAGAGATTTGCAGAGCTCTAACACACACACACACACACACACACACACACACACTGACTCATGCCCTCAGTGGAAAACCAATTGTGGCCCCAAATTTTTAGAACTGTGCAATATTGAACAGAGAACACTTTTCAAGGAAGAAAATTTAAAGCTGTGCTATTGGCACTTTGACATTTTTTGCAACTGGCTGTAAAACAATTAAATAAATAACACAATTTAAAGTGTATAGTAAATTAATTAATTTATTACAAAGTATCATGTATGAAATATAAACAACACACAACATTATTTAAGTAAATTACTTAATAATAAATCCCAAATTTATATTTTAGCATGTAGATAAACATGTACTGCATAAATATCTCCATTTGCAAAAACAGTATTTATAATAAACAGTATGATATAAATATCAAACATAATACAAAATAACAAAGAATTATACAACTTAAATTAATATATATATATATATATATATATATATATATATATATATATATATATATATATATATAAACATCAATAAAAACAGCAAATCATATTCTTGAATAAATACTTAAATGCACTAGACTGATGTAGTAGATGAATAATAAACTGATACTATTATTGCTACTGGAACAAAGCCTCTGGGGTGGGTTTCCCGAAAACAGTCAACCTTAGCCAATAACAAATGATGTGAGTAAAGAACGAGCCAGTTCTGCGAGTGTTTCCCAAAGAGCTTCGCAACGTGAAAATTAACAAAGGAGGTTAAAGAACATCTTTGTTGACTCCTCCCCCGAAACAGCGCGCACAATCGATCCACAAATATCGATTATTATGCAGTATTTATTCAGTATTACACCCTAAAAATGTAAAAAAGTGTTGTAATCATCAATATTATACATATTTTGAAATTTAAATTACAAAAGGATGTACTTTGGCATTAATAAAATACTCCTAAAGACACATATGACTAAATAAATAAGTCATATGTTTATATATAAATGTTTAATAAAAATTAAACTTTTTTTACTTTTTTAAAACTATTATTGTTAATATATATATATATATATATATATATATATATATATATATATATATATTAATAGATATTGTACTAATATTATTAATAGTAATATTGATAATATTAATTTATTATTATTATAATTATTAATAATATAAAAATAATATAATAATACATATACGTATGTTCCGGTGTGTGTGTATATATATATATATACACACACACACACACACACACACACACACACACTCTGTAAAGCTCCAGCTCATCCTAAATCACCATCTCAGTTGGGTTTAGGTCAGGGGATTGTAAAGGCCATGCACCTTTTTGTTAACTTTTGTTAATTCCATATGCGTCAATTAATTATTTTCATAGTTTTAATATTAATCGACAATGTAAAAAAAAAAAAAAACATTAAATGAGACGTGTCAACTGACTGGTATTTATATATTTGCGAGCTGACACACCCCAGAGTTTGCCCAGATGAACGGCCACAATCTTGGTTAGAAGCATCTAAATAAAGAATAATATTAAATATTACCTGCACATTCACCGATACCCTTTACAATACGTGTAGGTGTGATTAAAGACACCGCAGGCGTCCCCAGCACCGGACCTACAGTACCAGGGATTTTCCCAATAGCATGGAAATATATTGTACTGTGCTGTAATTCCCGGGCTGGTGGGAAGTGTATATAAGTGTGTATTCCACAGTAACAGCCTGATTACAGAATCCACGGACTTGGTGACTTTGCAGCTTTGCTTAGACCGTGAGCATCATCTACAGGAATCTGGATTTTAATAATTTATGGGTTTGATTGGTCAATTCCAGTATGCCCAGTCAGACTACAAGCCACAGACAAAGTTGACATTATAATATAATATAATATAATATAATATAACTCATTCACTCACTGGCTGGAGTCTATACCAGCCGGGATCGGGCTGAAGGCAGAATACACCCTGGACAGGCCGCCAATCCATCGCAGGGCAGACAGACACACAGACACATCCACTCACACACTCACACCTAAGGGGCCATTTTTATCCGACATCCAATTAGCTTTGGACTGTGGGAGGAAACCGGAGCACCCGCAGACACGTCAAATAATATAATATAATATAATATAATATAATATAATATTAATTATTATAATAATTATATTTATATATATATAATATAATTTGTTATAATTAATAGTAACAAAATATAATTGCTTCAACAAGGGAAATTATAATTTTTCTCCCTCAAAATTGGCGGTCCCTGGTGTTTAAGGTGCTGAACTGCAAGTGGAGATCCCTTAAAGAAGCTCTTAAGAATAACGACTGGGTGAGGGCACTCGTTAATCTGCGAGCGAGTTTACGTAGTACTTTAGTTACTCACGGGTTTGGGAAACACTCTTTAATTAACGATCAATCTCAAGTACGAGTTAACAAAGTTCTTAGCGTTACGAAGCTTTCAGGAAACCCACCCCTGATCTCTATTATTAATTTTATTCCTCTTGCTTGTAGACTTGGAACCAAAATGTCATCCCAATCAAACCAGTAAAAAAAAATTCTAATTGAATATAACATTAGTTTTTGCATTAAGTTTTTTATCTCACAGCAATAATAATGAAGGAGAAAATAGACACATGCATTTTACATAAATAGAACAGATATAGTTAATCATAATATCAAAAATGAATATTGTTTATGCATTAATATAGCATAGATCATAAATTAACTATTTTTTTGAAGAGACTGCATGAGACGATGCTTCCGTCCACCTGAACGGTCCCGTGAATTCCAAAGCCAAACCTTTGCAACCTGCTCGATCTCTGCATCCTTTGGTGGTGGCATGATTGATCTTCTCACGGCCTCTTAAAATAATAATATAGAGATATGAGAATGCAGTCAGGTAAATACTACATCTGTTAGTGTCTTTTCATGTACAATGCTTAATTTTAGAGAAATTTGCAGACTGTATTTGATTACAGTGATTCTTATATAGTGATAGTTATTTGAATTTGAATTTGAATTTCTTCAGGCTATTCATGGTGAAACATAAATAGCCTTTACAGTCACTGTGTGTGACTGGTAGTTACATTCTATAAACATGTGAGGTGGCCGATATCAGGATATCAGGTTCACAAAAATACCAAAACTTTTTAAAATGATATCTTTCCCTTAGCTTAACTGGCTATCTTTCCCTTAGCTTAGCTGGATATCTTTCCCTTAGCTTAACTGGCTAGCTTTCCCTTAGCTTAGCTGGATATCTTTCCCTTAGCTTAAGTGGCTATCTTTCCCTTAGCTTAGCTGGATATCTTTCCCTTAGCTTAAGTGGATATCTTTCCATTTTCCATTTCCCTTAATATTTCCCTTAGCAAGCCATTGTTCCCTTAGCTGGTTATTGTTGACATACTTGGATATAAAGTTAACTTACATAACAGCAGTCTTTCTCCAAGAGCCGAGATAAGCTGCCAACTTGGGAGCCCCTTGTGTTATTTAAATGTGAGGTAAATTCTCATTCTAACTTAGCACAATGCTAACTTTTTTTAGCACAATGCTAACTTCGACATAGCTACCCTTATAATGCTACAATAACCTGAGAGTGGTAACTGCATTAGCACCACATTAGCATACATTAGCAAAAAATAGAAAAGCGGATAGTAGAACAGAAATTATAACTTACCTTTTAGTCACTTTGACAGACCAAAGTCACTCACTGACTTTGCCTTTAAGCTTGATCGTTGCTCTGTGGTAAAGGCACGTGCAGGGAGGGGGGAGGGGGAGGGGGGTGGATTCGTCGGTCACATGATCCACATTGACATGCCCTCACTGCCCTGTCGCGCCCACACGAATACACACAAATTAAATATCACATGCAAAAATAAAAAAATATGTAACTTTTATAACCTTGCTTGCTGGCTCACACAAAGTGTATAGTCAAGCACAAATACATTTATAATTTAATATTTTTATTTATTTATTATCAGCACTACCAATAATAAAGGTGAGATTATGAATCAGCACCATGGAGCAAATTCGTAGCTATCCAAAATATTAAATAAAAATATTTTTATAAATAAAAATGTATAGCTATACAGTATATGTCTTGAAAAATATGGGATGTTACTGTGTGTGTGTGTGTGTGTGTGTGTGTGTGTTTTATGTGCATCAGAGTTTATCAATGATATTGCAGGTGTTTCAAATTTTTGCTCCATGTGCACCCTTTTGACTTTGAGCACCTGCCCCTCCAAAGGTCTCTGCACAACTCTGCTGTGGTACCTTGATTTTTCTCCACTTTTGGTTTAGAAAATATTTCAGAGCTGATGCTACATTTCACACAGTGTTGCTCCTATCCACTAAGCTAGCTAATCTACCTAGCTCTCACAGACAAAAACAATAAAAAATATTCAGATACCCTTCATATGAACTTGTTATGACACAAACTTTCAGATTGTAAAATATTGAATGGTAAATTTGGGCTGACCCAGAGTAACCTAGCATAGGATTTGTGTGCGCATGCTCACATATGTGTGCGTGCTGCCCACATATAACCCACAATGCCTACAGTGTGTAAATGGTGCAGGCTGAATTTGGGCTGACCCACAGTGTCCCTGCATGACATTTGTGTGCACATGCCAAAGTGCAGGTTGCAGACATATAACCCATACCGGCCCTTCAGGGTATGAAATGGTGCAGGCTGAATTTGGGCTGACCACACTGGCTCTGCATGGGAACTGTATGGGCATGCTAAACTGTGCTTTGCCCACATATATCCTACACTGGCCCTTCAGGATGTAAAATGGTGCAGGCTGAATTTGGGCTGACCCACACTGGCTCTGCATGGGATTTGTGTAGGCATGCTAAAGTGTTTTGCCCACATATATCCCACACTGGCCCTTCAGGGTGTGAAATGGTGCAGGCTGAATTTGGGCTGACCCACACTGGCTCTGCATGGGATTTGTGTGGGCATGCCAGAGTGCGGGTTGCCCACATATAACCCACACTGGCCCTTCAGGGTGTGAAATGGTGCAGGCTGAATGTGGGCTGACCCACACTGGCTCTGCATGGGATTTGTGTGGGCATGCCAGAGTGCGGGTTGCCCACATATAACCCACACTGGCCCTTCAGGGTGTGAAATGGTGCAGGCTGAATGTGGGCTGACCCACACTGGCTCTGCCTGGGATTTGTGTGGGCATGCCAGAGTGCGGGTTGCCCACATATAACCCACACTGGCCCTTCAGGGTGTGAAATGGTGCAGGCTGAATGTGGGCTGACCCACACTGGCTCTGCATGGGATTTGTGTGGGCATGCCAGAGTGCGGGTTGCCCACATATAACCCACACTGGCCCTTCAGGGTGTGAAATGGTGCAGGCTGAATGTGGGCTGACCCACAGTGGGCCTGCCTGGGATTTGTGTGGGCATGCCAGAGTGCGGGTTGCCCACATATAATCCACACTGGCCCTTCAAGGTGTGAAATGGTGCAGGCTGAATGTGGGCTGACCCACAGTGGGCCTGCCTGGGATTTGTGTGGGCACATCAAAGTGTTGGCTGTCCAAATAATTCCCACACTGGGCCTACAGGGGCATTAATGCACTGGACCAGTTCAGGCTAGCCCACAGCGGCCTTTTATAGGATTTGAGTGGGCCAGCCAATGAACAGGCTGCCCACAGAAAACCCATGTTGGGCCTGTTTGGAATTTTAATGGGCTAGCCCCTGCCCACAGTGCCCACACTTAGCCCACGAAGGGCCGATGTGTAGCTTTTTGCTGGGGAGCTGTACAATAGAATTGCAGTAGGGAGCCAATAAACACCAAGTTCAAGGTCATTAATACATTTTACTCAAATAAACTGAAGGAAATAAAGTTTTAAATGCCACGTTTTACCCTTGGTATCGGTGACTACATCTTCACAGACACAGAATGACTGTATAGAACCTGGGATACGAGCTGAAAAAAGTTTACTTAACATTTACAAGCTGAGGTTAAGCTAAAAGACTGAACATTTCAGCTACGTATCCTCTAACTTACTGTAGATTTCTGTGTCTGTATGCGATTATTGAGGATATGAAGATATCTGTCTGGATTATAATAAAGAAATGTGTTTATTGTAGAATTTAACCTCCACTGAACATAATAAATGATCATAAATGATGAATGATCTACAGTAACATGCTGTTTACAGGTTCTACAGTATGAATTTGTTCATTATACAGTAGGAATGATTAGAAAGTGATAGAAAGTATATACAGTTTAAACTAAAAGGTATAAACTCTAGTCTAAAACTCTACAATTCTATAGAAAAACAGATAATCTGAAACAGTGATTACATGTCTATGTATGTTTTTTGTGATTTGTTGTTTGCTGTCACAGTTTCAGAACTTTGGATGATTTTACCATCAGAGCCAAAGAGCAGAGAAGACTTTATGCAGTGTACGTACAACAAACACACATCCAATGTTCCTATTGTAGTATTACATGATAGAATGTGAATCTGTACATTTGTTCTTTGAAACATATCAAACATTTGTGTTCTTTAATGCTCTGACTTTAAATAAATCAATGTTTTTTCCTCTTCAGATTTCCGTCACCTGACTCTGGATCCCAACACCGTAAATCAGTTCCTCAGTCTGTCTGAGAACAACAGATTGGTGCAGAACAGTAGAAAAGTGCAGCCGTACTCTGATCATGCAGAGAGATTTGACTACTGGAAGCAGGTGTTGAGTAAGGAGAGTGTGAGTGGACGCTGTTACTGGGAGGTTCAATGGAGCAGTAAGGGACATGAGGTCTCCATATCAGTCTCATATAAAGGAATCACCCGAAAAGGACGGAATAAAGAGTGTTTGTTTGGACACAATGATCAGTCCTGGAGTCTGCAGTGTTTTCCCTCTCTCTCTTTCTGTCACAACAACACTGAGACTAAGATCTCAGCTCCTCCATCCTCCAGAATAGGAGTGTATGTGGATCACAGAGCAGTAACTCTGTCCTTCTACAGCGTCTCTGATACAATGACCCTCCTACACACAGTCCACACCACATTCACTCAGCCCCTCTACGCTGGATTTGGAGTGGATTCAGGATCATCTGTGAAGTTAAGTGATGAAGATGATGTTGGTTTATCTGGACGTTAAGAAGCATTAGTGTTTCCTCGTTCATAAACACGGACTATTGGTCTAGTTTACTGTTTGTGTGCATTACTGTACTTTTCTCTCATTTGAATTAATTATAGTGTTTTAAATCATTAGTGTCTCATAACCCATAAACCAACCCAACTAACTAACAGGAATTTACAGGATGTAAACTGTAAAGAGGAGGGGATTCAGGCATTTTTCTCCAGATTTAAATAAAAAATGGACAAAGGTTTCCAACATGTCATGTTAACATGTGACTCTCATGATGACTGTATGATGATTTCTGCCTTCAAAACGCAAAATCTGAAGTTCTAACAAGCTTAAATCATGTGTTAAACACACCCACACACACCAGCAGACTCCTACTGATCTGTTCTCTCTGTAATAAACTGAAATCTGATCATTAATATTACATGTTGTGATGACTCCCCCTTCTGACCACAGTAGGAGGTGCACATGGACAGATCAGCACACTGTGCTTCAATAGGCTTTCGCTAAGCTCCGCCCCCCTGAATCAGAGCTGATCAACAACACTTTCCTCAGGACCTGTTAGAGCTGATTTTAAGACTCTGAGGTTGTTCTGTTCATTGTAAAGACTCTGTGTCTTCATGTGAGTTCTGAACATTGTTCTGTATTGTTTCTTGTGTTTGAACTCCTTGCTCGATTATTTTGACTGTGTGTATTGATTTTTCTTAATGCTATGGGCAGTGATGTCAGTAACGCGTTACTTCCCAGATAGCCACCGAGTGCTGGCCCAGTACTGGGCCTTAGCTGGTTTCTGACTGTCCTCAAAGGTGGCCCAGAACCGGCCACCAGACTCGGCCCAGTGTATTTTTGAACGCAGGACCAAGTCTGGGCCTTATTCGGTTTCTGACTCCTCGAAGCTGGCTGAGAGTCGGTCACCGGACTCGGCCCAGTGTCTTTTTGAATGTAGGACCAGGTCTGGGCCTGCACTGGTTTCTGACTGTCCTCAAAGGTGGCCCAGAACCGGCCACCAGACTCGGCCCAGTGTATTTTTGAACGCAGGACCAAGTCTGGGCCTGCACTGGTTTCTGACTGTTCTTGAAGCTGGCTGAGATCCTGCCACCGAACTTGGTCCAGTGCCCAACACAAGTTAAGCAAAACTTTTGTAACTGAAGGTACTTTGTCTTTTACTGTTGGTGAATTTGTTTTCTAAGAACTAGGAGGTTCATGAACCTACAATGTTATTCCTACTACTACAAGCTACAAGCTATTTGTACATAAAATTTATGTAAATAACCACTTTGTACATCAGTACATCAATATGATTATTATATATTATTATAGGAAACACTAATAAGGAATTCACCATTGGTTTAAATAGAGTATTCTGTTTACTCAATTAGTGTTAATGAGAGAAAAACTTTGTCTGGAAGCTCAAAGAAAGACATAAAACAAAGATTTATATTAAATTTATGTTTAATTCATAAAGTTTACATATTTAAAAAATAAAGGGAAAAAAAGAAAACAGAAACAGATTACAATTTGCAAATTCTTTTTAACTCATTCAATTGAATACACTACAAAGACAAGAAATTTAATGTTGCAAAAGTTAAGACAGGGGTAACAACATTATGCATGCATTATGAAGACCAAATACGAGAACGGAGACCCCGGACTGTTTCTTTAACTAGCTGAGCTCCGCGGTACAGTTAAAAAGCTCCCCACGACAGTGCTCTTACTGCCTCTCCCTATTAGGCTACAGAGGGGCATGTAGTGTTGTGTTACAGTGTTTGTTGTTGCGCCGCTAAAGTATGGAGGATGAAGAAAAAGAAATCCAACTGATTTGAAAGAATCAGGAAAAAATTGAATTGTGACCCCAAGAATCAATTTTGAATCGAATTTTGGGATTCCCAAAGATTCACAGCCCTACTTTGTACTATGAAAAACATTGGTTTAATAGGTTCGCCCAAACAAAGGTTTGGCACCTGTGGACTTCTTGTTACTTTTTACCGTATTTATTTTTATTTGTATCTGTTTTAATACGTGGTACCTTTGCCAAGTAAAACTCAATATTAACTCAACTTAATATTGAGATGATTGGTTTTAAGAAATTTGCATCAGCCTAAAACATTTTCACAGTACTGTACATATACACACATACTGTATAGGTTTTTGTGTGTGTGTGTTTGAGCTGTACTATGGAGGACCAAAAATGACATAAGTATAAATAAATAAATGCAAATATAAATGTAGAAATAATAAATATATACATGAATAAATGAATAAATAAATAAATGTTGAAATAAATAAATAAATATATAAATAAATGCACATATAAATGAATGAATGAATGAATGAATAAATATTTGCATAGGTAAATAAATAAATTAATACATTTCTTATTTATTTATATATTTTTTATATATTTACTTATATGTGCATTTATTTATTTATTCATTCATTTATTTATTTCAACATTTATTCATTTATTTATTTCAACACTTATTTATTCATTCATTTATTTATTTCAACATTTCTACATTTATTTATTTATTTATTTCCACATTTCTTCATTTATTTATTTATCTCCACCGTCCTGTACTTCCGGTATCAGTGAGACAGAACAAAAGGGACGGCACAGCAACATCGCGGCTATAACCCCTACTGCAGTAACAACTGCTGAAAATAAATGAGGGTCAACAGCTTCAAAATGTCGCCGCTGCAGGCCAAGACAGGAGCAGTAGAGCCAAAACTTTTGCAGCTCAAAAACCAATCCTGCTTTAGAGCGAGGATAGGACCGCCTACCTAACTATCATACAAATGCAGAAATACAGAAATAAATAAATTAATAAATGTGGCAATAAATCAATAAATAAATGTAGAAATGTTGAAATAAATGAATGAATAAATAAATGAAAAAATAAATAAATGCACATATAAATGAATAAATAAAAATAAATATAAAAAATTAGAAATGTATTTATTTATTTATTTATTTACCTATACAATTATTCATGCGTGTATTTATTTTTTATATATTTATTTATTTATTCATTTCTATGTGTATTTATATATGTATTTATTTATTTCAACATTTATTTATTTATTCATTTATTTATTTCAACATTTATTTATTTCTACATTTATATGTGCATTTATTTATTTATTTATTTATACGTATGTCATTTTTGGTCCTCCATACTGTAATACTTAAATATATAAATACATCTACATTAATTATAAGGAAAATGTGTTGATTAT